>NC_056620.1:5460535-5600535 GCF_018340385.1 Cyprinus carpio
AATTGTAACATGGTGTGACCAGAAATGTAAAAATTTGCTAAAAATGTACTTCAAACCTCAGAATATCCGAGATGTAGATTAATGTTGTCTCTTCATTGAACAGATTTTGGAGAAATTAAAGAAAACATTGCATCACTTGCTCACTAATGGATCCCTCTGCAATGAATGGGGGCCGTCAGAATGAGAAGGACAAACAGCTGATAAAAACCATCATAATAATCCACAAGTAATCCACCACACCACTTCCAGATCCATCAGTTGACATATCTAGTAAATCCGAAAAGCTGTATGTTTCTATTAATAAAACAAATCCATCAACAAGACATGATTTAGTTTAAACCATCCCATCTGCTCTGACAAACATAAAGAGAATATGCACAGATCAAGCAGCGTTTACAAGTGTAAAACAGTCCCAAAATAGTTCTTAACAAATACAGTATGTGGGTGGATTTTATGTTAGGAGGACAACAGGGATTTTCACTGGAGGAAGCATTATTATGGATTATGGGCTCATATTTTTGGCCAGAAGCATGGTTTGCAAACTTAAAATGCATAAATGTAGATTAAATTATTAAATACGTACAGCTTTAAGTCACTTCAACTTCGCCTTCAAGACAGTTCCACATATGGTCTAAAGTTACTTGTGGATTACTGTGTTGTTTTTTTCAACTGTTTGGACTCTTATTCTGACGGCACCCATTCATTTGCAGAGGATCCACTGTTGAGCAAGTGCTAAATTTTCCTTGATGAAACAAACCCATCTTAAGTGGTCTGAGGGTGAGTAAATTTTCAGAAAATCATTATTTTTGGTTAAAATATTCCTTTAGGCATAATTTATCAGGATATACCAGAAATACATCATCATGCATTGAGTGTGGTCACAATGTCCAGCGACCAAGGCTAGGGTTTGCTGGATATGTGTCATGATTACACTAGGGCCATAATGAAAAACCCTGGATGGCGTATGCTGTGATGTTTGCAGCGGTGGAAGCATCCCATGGGGATGGAGGAGATCAGGCTATTTTTACAGCCAGACCTGAAGCTGACACTCACACTAACACATTTCACATGAAAGCTAATATGAGAGATCCTCTTTCACAGGCATGAACAAAAAATTTAACTGATTCTACTACTACACCTGGTATATAGTTGAATGTTGATTTATAATGTGTCGTGTGTGTGTGTGGTGTGTGTGTGTGTGTGTGTGTGTTTGTTGGGATGTGTGTGTGTGTGTGTGTGTGTGTGTGTGTGTGTGTATATATATATATATATATATATATATATACACATATCATATATACAGTATATATATATATATATATATACTGTATATATGTATGTGTATATATATATATATCTATATATATATATATCTATATATATCCTATATATATTCATTAAATTAATTAAAAGTAGCAGACTTTTACATTGTTGTTTTTTCAAGAAAATGTTTTTCTTGAGTAGATTTCTGAAATCTTGAATGATTTCTGGAAAAATCTAGCAACACTGAATTCATCTTTGCCATAAAATGGCTGAAATATTCATGATTTAAATGTTCTTAAAATTAGTGCAAATATATTGCAAATATTGTTCATCTAACACGTTCTGTCATGAACTTCTTAAATAAGAAACAAAAAACAGGTTGATTAAATCTAGATAAACCTGAAACATACAGGATGCAGTGATTTGATGAATTAAGCGTACATTCGTCCTCTGTCTTCTTGTATTTCTGAAGCTCATGTTTTTATTTATTTAGCTTGCTAACACTGCTACAGCAGAGCTCTTCTTCTGCACGTGATGTGACCTCATGCTGGGAGATGACATAATTTCTCATCCTCGTGTCGCTAGAGGATTCTTTCTACATCTCTCCTCTCCTGACCTCGCTCCCTTGATTCCCGTGTTAACACTCGACTGAACTCACCGGGCAGGCTGTGCAATAAAACTTAGTTTACTTTGCAGTCTTGGACCAGATTCCCAATACAAGAATCAGTACCAAGAATGAATCTGAAACTGCAATCCTCCCTTGTTAAAAATTAAATGCACTTAATTGTATTGAATGTGCATTGGTAGAGTATTAGAAATCTTAAAAGTATATATTGTTTAAAAAAGTTGTCCGTGCAGATAAATTTTTGCAGTTAAATTTAATTAAATGTTCTAAGGGGATTTTAAATGTACTAAAATGCAGCTTGAAATTGCAAATAAAAAAGAAATAAAAGAAACTCCATTCTAGTATATATTTTTTTAATTTATCAAAGATGTTTCCAAGTGTGGCAGAACACTTCAAAGACAACAGATGTAATTATGAATTACGAACACATATAATGATGCACTTCAATTCAATTCAATACTTTACTGGGTCAAAAACTTGCATTTAATACAATTTATTTAAACATATTATTTAAACTATAATACATTTTCACTTGATTGCAATTAAAACTTAAACAATTAAAATTGTGTAATTAGTACTCTTTTTACATATGCTAAAATTTAAATCTCTTTGCAGTCTGAGAGACCACATATCCATGTTTAATATCGTTTTTTTAATTAATTAAAAAAAAAAATAAATAAATAAAAACATTTAATACATTTGATATCCTAGCACTTGTCCTAATATTTTTCTAATAAGTTTTGGGGGGGGGGGGGGCGGGGGGGGCGGGGGGGGGGGGGGGGGGGGGAGGGGGCTTTTTCTAATAAGAAAATTTGATCAATTTTATTACACATATTTCATGGGGACCCAATGAATTTTCATAATTCATCAATACTATTTGCAATTGGGTTTTGATTTAGTGGAACATAATAAAATAATGTGTAGAGGAAATGCTTTCAAAATTACACACAGCATCGTAATTGTTTCAAAGTTTAAGAAACCTACATAGTGTAATATGTATGTGTGTGTGTGTGTGTGTGTGTGTGTGTGTGTGTGTGTGTGTGTGTGTGTGTGTGTGTGTGTGTGTGTGTGTGTGTGTGTGTGTGTGCATGTTATAGAATTAATATTGGCAAAACTATGAAAATTAAATATATTACAGATAAAAAAAAAATATGACAACTATTACATGAAATACATTTCTTAAATTATCAAATGTAATATATATGACACTGATCAAAAATCAAAAGAAAAAAGTAAAAATTATAGGATTTACAAATACTCAACTCTGAGGGCAGGAAACACAGTGCTCTCATCCTGGTGGTCAGTCAGATAGCAGGTATCAGATTGAAACAGCATTAGTCAATTAAACACTGTTCTGTTGACACCTATTTTAATACGGCCGGGGCAGCTGCTGCCAGTGCTGTCGAGCAGATGAAGTCTCTCTCTCCTCTATGAAGATGAATGGCCCCAGCACTCACCGAGGACAGCGTCGTTCACCATTACAGCCAGACAGCTGTGCACCCAGTGAAATGAGGAAGAGAGGGGGAAATGAAGCTGGCTAAGTGGGGCTCAGTCAAATGGACTGAAGCCCAGAGCAAACAAACATGTTTATCCTCGGCTATTTTCTAGCGGCTCATTACATCAGCGTCACTGGCAGATCTGAGGACGGGACGGGAACATCAGAGCGAGCTGATGGAGCGGGAGGTCACAGTAATCGCGCACAGCAGACGAAACAACTGCTTAAAGGTGAAGTGTGTAATCTGTGCGCCACTAGGGGCAACAGCCACTTGTAGGTGGTTGTCAGGGCATTGCTATGCAGATGCAAAGGTGTTTCTGAGTGATTTTATTTTATTTATTTATTTTTGGCACATTACTGCAGTTGCTATGGCATTGATGGTTCCTGGGTATTTTGAGACATTACAAGTAGATACTTAATGGTCCAGGTTCACTAAGTATGAGCAATAATAAACGTGATGCTAGATTAATAACATAGCACAAAAAGTTGTGCCATCATTAACGTACAGTAGCATCACTATTACTTTAGCAACTCTTTTTGTACAGGTTTATTAATTTATTCAAAATACATCTGAAATGTATTTAAAACACAAACAGTGATGTAATTATATTTTTAATTAAATTCATATCCATAATAATTTCTTTTTTTTAAAGACATTTATAATGTTACTAATTATTTATTTTTCAAATAAATCATTTCCATCCATCAAAGAATCCGAAAAAAATGTATCAGGATTTCCACAAAAATATTAAGCGGCACAATGTTGATAATACTCAATTTTTTATTTAATAAAAAAAAAGTGAAAAAGCAATTGCGACTTTTCATCTCAAATTCTGACTTTTTTCCTCACAACTGTTTTTTTTTTTCTCATAATTTTGAGATATAAACTAGCGATTGTGAGTTATAAAGTCAGAATTGAAAGATTTTTTTCTCAGAATTGCGAGTTTATATCTCGCAATTGTGACTTTTTTATTCCTTAGAATTGCTCATTCTGACTTTATAACATGCGATTGTGAGTTATTAAGAAAGAATTGTGAGATATAAACGCGCAGTTCTGAGAACATATAATTTTTCCCCCTCAGAATTCTGAGAAAAACGTCAGAACTGCAAGAAAGATTCTGACTTTATAACTCGCAATTGCAAGTTTATATCTCACAATTCTGATGGGAAAAAAAGTCAGAATTGCGTGATGTAAACATGCAATTGCAAGAAAAAAAAAATATTTTGAGATAAAAAGTCGGAGTTACCTTATTTTTTATTCAGTGGTGGAAATGTGCTTCCATAGTTTTCACTGTATTTTTACTGTATCAACTGTCTTCTTATCATAATGAAAAACACCTTTATTATCTTTATCATAATTATTATTATTATTATTGCACTGAAGAGATTCCATTAAAATATAATAAACACTCTGAAAAAAAACAACCTGAAACCGCCAAATTGTTTTTGCTAGTTTCAGCCCGACGCAGTTCTCATTTTCCCGTCCTGCACCACGTTGTTTAATTAGCAAATGCATTTGCACCCATTTGTGCACCCATGGGCGGGCTGGTCTAAAAAAGAGGTGTGTTCAGGCGTATTGTTGGTGTGTTGCTATTTTGAGGAACTGAAAATAGACTGCGCTATAGACCAACTCAAAACTGGTCTAAGTCTGGCGCAATATTTTTTCTTTGCTATTTAAAAAGCGTATTAATAATATGCACCTATGGGTGGGTGCAGCAGCACACTAACATTTTTAAAAATTGAAAAATGACATTCCGCTGGGCCCATGTAGTGTGCCCAAAATTTAAAACAAAAGTAGTAAAAATAGTTTCATCTTTTCCAAACACTACAGTTTTTTCCCCCTTGAGCCAGACATGGACATGCATTTGCATATTAGTAAGCTAGCATATATTTCATCAAAAGTAAAAAATTTACACGCTTCAGCTTTAAACAGATATTCTACGAATATACTGTCAAAAAGTAGATTTTGGCTCTAGGCATCTGTCTATTACCATGTGAGAGGTTCTTCAGATAAGCTGAAGGAAGTCGGGATTTGCCATGTGGAAGTTATTTGGCAGCCACATGCGGCCAGCAGTGTGGGAGTGTGTCCCACGGGTGGGTAAAAATGGAGTGTGTGCCAGCCGCAGGGGTGATTCAGTCACGCTCAGAACTCATGCTCTCAGTGTGAGCCGCAGACTGCTGCAGTCGCTGTGTGACCGTGTCAGACTGCACGAGGACTGACGCTCGCTCGCGATTATTATTGAGAAAATCGCCTCTAAAGTTGTCCAAAATGAAGTCCTTAGCAATGCTTTATTACTAATTGAAAATTTAAAATTTACAAATTATCTTTGTGGAACTTGATCTTTATTAATATCCTAATGATCTTGATCTTTGGCATAAAATAAATATTGATCATTTTGACCCATCCAGTGTATTGTTGCCTATTGCTACAAATATACCCGTGCTACTTATGACTGGTTTTTGTGGTCCAGGGTCACATACATACTTTATATAATGAATCCTCCAACAGCAGAATCTTACTTCTTTAGCATCAAGAAAATTAATTAATTGTCCAATTATAATATCTTAGTTTTAACATCAATATATATATATCATATGTGATTGCATTTTCTAAAGATAATTACAGATATGTAGTCTTACAAATAACATACAGCAACAGCCAGCATATAGGAATGCCCATATAGCCCATAAGAAGTACGGAGAAAACTGACATGAATAGACAAAGTTGCTGGCAGTGTGAACACAGCTTCACAGTCCAGACCTAATTCCAATCGAAGAAACGTGGAATGATTAGAAGAGATTGATCTGGAGCTGTTTTCCAAGGAAGTGTATATAAAAACTTGACAAATCAAATGTGTTAAGTTAAATGCAGCAGACTCTTGTTCAAAAAGACTGGCTGCTATAAAAGCAAAAGGTGCTTCAACAAAGTAACTTTTACGCATTTAGCAGACACTTTTATACAAAGCAACTTATAGTGCATTCAGACTAACATTGTTTTTTTTTTACCTAACATGTGTTCCCCTGGGAATCAAACCCACAACCTTTGCAATACTAAAGCAATGCTCTACCACTGAGCCACAGGAACATTGACTAGTCGATACATGACTAGTTGTGTGTATAACAGGGCCTAAAATTAATGCTCGCCAAGTGCCAAATACGAGTAAAAACTGGCATTGATGAGTATATGAAACTGCGGTTTTAGGCCTTGTGTAAAATTTATTAATTAATTGTTTTTTCTCTTTCTCTTTTATATATATATATATATATATATATATAATATATATATATATATATAGATATATATAATCTATTATATATATATATATATATATATCTATATATATATATATATATATGATATATATATATAGATATATATATCTAGTATATTTTCCTTTTTAAAAGTTATTTGTTTGTTACAAGAATTTGGGTTTGTAGTCTTTTTTTCCAGTCAGATTTCAGAATAAAACGATCCATTGTACAACATATACTTTGTTAATATATCATTTAAAGCCATGCAGGATAAATCATCTGAGGTTTTTGGTTACTATTCAACTTTTAACTGACACTTTTTTTTTTTTTTGTGATGCCGTTATTAATTTTTGGACAGCAGCCACATAAAATCACATCATATCAAATCTACTTACAGCTCACGATCGGACTAATTCATTTACACAGGAGGAAACTGCTCTAAGCAGTCACCAAAAAAAATAAAAAAAAAATAGCCACCGCTATGGAATGGTATTGCTGGCCTGTTGCCACACATCATGATAGAACTGATTGTCATATGGATGTGGCGGCAGTAGTTTTTGCCATGACCAAATAAATGTGATTCATGAGTCTTTCCGGTTATGGCTCTGGCACACATTCCCTCACATGCTCTCTATAAATGGAGCTGTACTCCACTGTCTGTAATTCTTCATATCAGCATCCTGATTCATTACACAGTCTATAAATAGACGACATTATCACAGCAGATTGAAAGAGGAGAGCAATTTATCATGAATGAAGCAGAAGGTTATGCACACCATGACAGCCGAACACACAAATATAATGTGAAATTATGAAGAAAAAAAAGAAAAAAAAAAAAACAACCTTGGCCTAGTGCATTCAGACAGTACATTTGTAAGCTTTTGCTATAAGGCAAGCATCACTCTTAGTATTTCTCTACTTACGGTCAGTGATTTGAACAAAGTCCTAGAATTTCAGGGGCCAGTCGCATGTGAGGGTGGAAGATTTTCCTATGCCTAATGTTTTGCTAATCAGTCTAACTCAAACAGAGAGTCCCTGACTCAATTTTTTTATTATTATTATTATTATTATTATTATTATTGATTTTATTATTATTACTACTACTACTACTACTACTACTACTACTTACTTACTTACTTATTTATTTATTGGCACAATGTAACTGATGGAACAATATTAACATAAAAAAAATGAGTAATCCACTATTTTTGTAGAGGGGGAGTAAAAATGACTTCAGAAATTACTTTTTATTTAGTAAGTATTTAGGTCTTTCAGTAAAATCTGCTTAGCAATATTTGTCGCATTAAATGCCAATGGTGATTTTTTTTTTTTCTGCATGCCTACAAGAAGCATTAACCAATATCTTAATTTCTTATTATATCTTTTTATTATAACTTTTTCTTTCTGTATCTTTATTTTTAAAGGGATACTCCACCCCAAAACTGAACATTTTGTCATTAATCACTTACCCCCCATGTCGTTTCCAAACCAGTAAAAGCTTTGGTTTGTCTTCGGGAATCCACAATTTAAGATATTTTGGATGAAAACCAGGAGGCTTTGTGACTGTCCCATAGACACCAGGCCAAGTAGAATGCACAGTCAGGTCCAGAAAAGTTTGAAAGACTCTTCAGAATAGTATCCTTTGTAGTGTAGCTGACATTAAGGAGCGCACAGCAGTTTGCGCTCAGCAGGTGTTTTTCCAAAATGGCACTACAGTTATGTGGGGAGAGACAGAGGAGACGAATTGTGAAATAAAGTTGTTATTTTTGTTGCTCTTCTCATACAAAAAGTACTCTCGTCGCTTCAGAACGATTAATGGTTGAGTCCACTGATGGCAGATGGACTGTTTTCTGACGATTCTTTTCATACTTTCTGTACCTTGACAGTGTATTTTACTTGGCATTCTCTTGGACAGTCACAAGTCTCCCGTTTTTCATCCAAAATATCTTAAATTGTGTCCCAAAGACGAACGAAGATTGTATGGGTTTGGAACGTGATTAATGACAAAAGTTTGCTGTAGGGTGGAATATCCCTTTAAGGACCTGTATGATCTATTTTCAGAGATATAGGGATTTTCAATGTGTCTCTTTGAATAATTCCTTTTAGCAGCAGGATCTAATAAGCCAAGTATGGTGACCCGTTACTCAGAAATTCCGTGCTCTGCATTTAACCCATCCAAAGTGCACACACACAGCATTGACACACCCCTGAGCAGTGGCCAGCCATTTATGCCCGGGGAGCAGTTGGGGGTTCGTGTGCCTTTGCTCGTCATGATATTGCCGGCCCGAGACTTTGAACCCACAACATTAGGGTTAGGAGCCAAACTCTCTAACCACTAGGCCACGACTTCCCCAAATTGTACAAAATTGTTTAAATTGTACACATTTTTCAGTGTACAAAAACCAAATGTTGGCCAATTTTGCATTTAGCTGATACTTTTTCTACTTTTAATGTCTCCATTCAATCCAATTAAAGATTTTTCAGCTTTTAGTATGAATATGTTAGCCTAAAAGGGTCATGAACTGAGAAACCAAAAATTTCCTCTTGAGGTCTTGAGTCCTTGAGAACTCAAACTTCTTGTTAGTCTAAAAGCAGCTTATATTGAAGCCAGTCTGCCAAAATTACAGCTTTTGAAATGTTCTACTCTATGATGTAATTGTGGATAAGCACCGCCTCCGCAGAGGGACGCTTCAGTGCCTGCATCTACATTGCTGCCTGTTTATCCACACCCAATTGATTCGTGCATGTACTGTGTGGTTATGAGAGAGGCGCACATGCAGGCATATACAGAAACCAAGCAATAAAGATGATCCAAAAGACACAAGACTCTGTGTCATGCCAAGCTGTGGTCTTTGCATTGCCTTCTTCTGACCCAACAGTTAGGAAAGAGTGGAATGTTACTTCATTTTTAATGACGTAGTTTTCAGACCACATCAGTAGACTTGGTCCTTTGTTCACTTTTTTGTTACTGCAGATTCGGTTGCAAACAAGACACAATTTGATGCTGCGCAGTATGGGAGTACCTCAAGGCTCAGGTTACTAGGGCCGTTTACTTTTCACGTTTTACATGTACCCTTGGGAGATATCAGGAACCCGGTGTCAGCTTTCACTGGTAGGAGCAATTCTGAATGATACTCAGCTCTATAGTTCTTCACGCCCCGGTAAAACATACCAAATTGAAAAACTAACAGGAATACATAGTCGATATATAAAAAATGGATGATGAGTAATTTCTTACTGCTAAGTTCTGAATTATCGGACCTAAAACCTCCACATATAATAACCGCTCTGTTAATTCCTCGTCATCAGTTCGGAACCTAGGTGTGCTATTTAAGAGCAATCTTTCCTTTGAAAGCCAATTTTATAAACGTATTAAAACTGCATTTTTCCATCTCAAAAATATATCTAAATTGTGACCTATGCCTCTCAATTTCAAATGCAGAAACATTTAATGCATGCGTTTCATTACCTCAAGGTTAGATTACTGTAATGCTTTATTAGGTGGTTTGTTCTGCATGCATTTAATAAACAAACTCTATGGCAGGATATTAATCCCAGCAAAACTCCAGCTGGTCCATAATTCAGCAGCTAGATCCCTTATTATAACCAGGTAGTATGACCATATTAGCCTGGTTATGTCAACACTGCACTGGCTCGCTATTAACCCTTAAATGCATGAATGTTTCGCCAATCATTATTACATATTCGGGTCTTTAGCGACCCGGACCTATATATCTAGCACAGATGGATCTCTAACTGTGGCAATAGCAAAAAACTCTCTTGATATTTCAAGAACAATTACAGAAGCATAAAATAAGCATATTTCAATACCTTTTGAAAACTTAAAAGGTTTTAGTTTTGAGCAGATGATTTTACCATCACTGTCGTCGTCAGAGCGCACTTACACAGTACATTCAGCATCTGCCTCATATTCACGATCTCAGCCATATTCTCAAATCTATAATTTTCAATGACTTCATATTCAATATTTTGTCACTGGCAGATTATTCACCACATCCATCATCAAATGACAGTGACATTTATATTTCATTGCGTATAGTAATTGCTCTGCATTAAAGCCATTCAAACCAGTAAAAAATTTTAAATTTAAGCTAGAATAAAACTAATGTTTTTTTAATTAATTATTATTATTTTTCTTTTTTTTTAAGTAGAGGCTCTGATCTTGATTTTGGTGTATTGAATATTCAAATGTTCATACAGCAAAATATACTGGAGGCCATCAAATTTTAGTGAAAATCATCAAAATCACTGGCAGTGGCTGGCAACTTTTTTTCAAAAATAATAATCTAATAATACATTTCTAATATTCAAATCCTTTAAAGGATTGTTAGGCTGCATTAATTAGGTCAACAGGAAGCAGGAACTCTTCCCATAACACCCAATGTACTTGTTACATAGTAAAAAGAATGGCATCATCTGCACTAATATTAGTCTCTTTCTTTCTTATTCTCAGGTCACCATAGCCACCAGATCCAGTCTGTATCCAGATCAGATGGTGGATCAGCACCCCGAGATGACCTCTACAGCCCTGAATGTCAGCAGAGACCAGTAAAACTGGATGAGCCCAAGAGACAGATCCCCAGCGAAGACCTCGTCACTTAGATGGCCATTGGGACAGGACCACGGGAACCAGATGAGTCCTCTGCACAATCTGACTTTGCTGCAGCATGGACAACCTGCTGGTTCGTCTGGCCAGAGGTAGACATTGACCCCCACCGCTGAGCTGGTTTCTCACAAAGTTTTTTTTTTTATCCATTCCTGTCACAGACAGAGTTTTGGTTTTCCTTGACGCTGACAGCCTCTGGTTTGTTTAGTAGGGACCACACTAACTTCTCAGTGATATCACTCACACTTTAATTGCACCGCACAGATGCTATTTAATGTGATGTGAGGTTGACGTTGATATATTTAATTTTGATGTTGATTTGACTTTAAATTGAGTGTTTAGTGTTGTCCTTTTGGCATTATTGACACACTATTTTCCTAGTTTGATACTGTAAGCTGCTGTAAACAGTCCTGTTTGTGAAAAAGCGCCATATAAATAAGGTGACTTGACTTGACTTGACTCGACAACCTGCCACACCAATTCAAAAAGTGTTCTGATGAGCCTTTTACTTCTAAATTATGATGTTTTTTGATGGTAAAAAATCTCGACGACATTATAAATGGACCTCAGAGAACAGTACATATTAAAAAAAAAGGGAGTTCATGGCGCTTTAGATCTATCTATAAGCTAGTGTGCTCCAAAACACTGACAAAATTCCACATTTAGAAGATCTGAGCATACAAATTACTACGGTAGACGGGAACAATACTTCCTTTCCATTGGGCCAAATATAGTCTGGTTTTGCTGTCACACAGTGAGCTCCGGTGCAGAGACACGATAGCACAGAGAGGATCATATGTGCAAGTCGGCATAGAATTTTTTAAAGCAATATGGGATGAGATTAGGAGGAGAAATGGTTAGACAGACTCCGCATTAGAAACAGACTGACGAGTAGAAGAGATTAACACCGGTGCCATAAACCAACAAAGACACGCTTTTCAAACTACACATCCTCAGCATGATTATGAGCACTGTTGTCAAATGTGGCTTTCCTGAGCTGGATCTATGGCTCTGACTGAGCTGTGAAATAAGCAAAACGCTAGTTTTTTTGTTTGTTTTTTAAAGGGTGGACTGCTTGATAGTCCTGCCCTGTCTTCCTGTTTCAGTTGAAATGACATCAACACATTGCATAAATCTTTTTTATCATTTATATATAATTTTTTAAGGCCCTATACAATCTATTTTCAGAGACAGCGATTTCACCCTTAACATAATGAAACAAATATTGTTAAAGTCAACAGATTTTACTAATATGACCTACCCAATCAGTGTAAAAACAACTATTGACGCTGCCTTCTTTCTGAGTCATTTTTTATCCCCCTGTAATTTGGCTCCAAAATCTCAGGTGGGGTGGGGGGGGGGTGAAAACTGTGAAAAACCCCTCTACAAAATAGTGTATTACTCTGTAAATATTCATCCATGATATTTAAAATGTTAGCTTTCATCGCAATTTATGTTTGTCTTTTTAACATTACCAAAATCAAAAATTTGAGCCATGGAAATTTCCTAAATTTTGTTGATTTTGACCCAAATGAGACCGCATCTTGAGGCAACCATTGTAAACACCCTATTGTGTTATCATGAGGGCAAGTTTTGCAAGAACCACTCACATTTTTATCTACTTTGATCTACTTTTAAAACCACTTCTTCCTGCCCCTTTGAAACCTGAGAATTTCTTCCTACATGCGTCCTTTATAATTAGCAAACTCAATCTGTGCTTCTACTTTTACGAGCAGAATTTCATAAGGAAGCACAGTTTTTCCTCATAACGTCCATACCGTGATTTTTGTAAGGAATATCAGGCCTGTAGAGGCACAAGGTTATAAACGATGGCCCTCTTTAATGCCACTTCCTCTGAGCCTCTCTCAGCCTCGTTTCCTCATTAGTACCGTAGCCTATCGAAACCATACATCCCTGTCATACAGCGAATGAGGTTCAACGGATATTAACATCTCACACTAAATCTTTTTTTTTCTTTAACACAGCCTACAGAGAGACATAAATGGAAGGAAAAGTAATTACTCCACCAGTGGATGTATTTCTAAATATCAAACTTCAGAGGGGGTTCAAACGCACAGGCTCATCTGTTAAGTTCAGTGGCTTAAAGTAGCAAGAACAGCAGCGTATGATCAATGCAAAACCAGCAGGTGTGTGACTCACCAAGAAAAGATCAATTCAAAGTGCCGCTGAAAATAGCACAGCTATTTCACCAAAATAACCAAATGGTAAGTCCAAAAAGAAAATGTGTGCACGTCTTTGAATCATGCATGTTTGTCTGCCTTTCTACAGACTATTTATACCCTGGCGGATATTTGTCTGTCTAGTCTAATTTTGGCCTGATTGTGTGACTAACTCTACAAACACTAGAGGATGAGCTGTTTACTCTTATCTGGTTGGGTGTACAGCACAGAAAAACTTCAAATTACACAACTTTTAAGAAAAATGTGTGTGTGAAAGGGTCTGAAGGATCTCTTTTTTACTATCAATTCTTAAAGAGAAACTATGCTTGCAATTATAAAGGTCAGTAATGTACAATTTTCCATTAACACATAGGCATTCTTAGCATTTATAACTATTTTTAGGAGAAAAAAAAATAAAGATTAAAGGGATAGTTCATCCAAAAATTCAATTATTCTTTCATTATTTACTCACGCTCATGTCATTCCAAACCCATGACTTCCTTTTATTTTTGAATCACAAATTAAAATATTCTTAATGAAACTTGAGAGATTTCTGTCCCTCCTTGACAGATAACCATTTTTTCTATCCCTTTAACAGTGCTCCATTGGCTGCTATTCTAGAAAGCCGAAACCTGAACTCAAATCTTTCTCAACTCAAAAACTCAAATGCCTGCTGTTTGGGAAAATAGTTGTCTAACAGTTCTGGGAGGCAATAGAGAAATACTTTGATGACAGACTTTGCTCGGGCATTTAAAAATGACCATAACGAATTTTTCAGATGCTATGTGAAAAGAGATCGGTCCACTGGTTAGTCAGGTTTTGCCGTCCCATAACGCAAAGTCACGTGACTTTTTTGATGCGCATGGAGGAATTTACTCTGCAAATGCATTTCCATCTCCCATTATTTTAATTAACTCTTTTTTGCACAAGTCAAAATCCACCTCAAGCGAGTGTAAAAACTTTTTTTTGGTGAATAAAGGGATTTTTATTCGAAATTTGGTGTTTCCATCACTCGTTTCTTTTGATGCGAGTACTTCAAAATGTGCATAAAAACAGGTTGATGGAAACACAGCAATGATGACCAAGGTTTCTCTCATTTTAAGTATTCTTTGATTATTGCTGTATTGCTGACTTCGAACTTCTTCCATTGGAAGTGCTGAGACACTGTCTTTAGTAAACTCTCAATTGATTGAAAACTCAACAGTCCTGGTCATTGTTCATCTGGTCTCTCCAATGGCTCCAACTGTGTTTTTAATATTGTTTTGCATTTAAATGCACTGCTAGGGTGGCTTCTGGAAGGTTACCAAAGGACTGCACTCCTGTAGATCACACTTTAAAGTATGATGCTAGCAAGGTCATGGGTTATGCATGAACGCTTCACATCAAAGCTTAATACTGAGGGTTAGAATTTGCACTGAGCCTAAGTATGATTGATGCTTGTCTTGCACAGTAGGATGTTTTTAGCATCCACAGTCAACCCAAAACCAAACCTTCAACCACAATGGCTAAATGCATGTGCAAGTACCGGATTACACATTCCGGGAGTCCTTTGCTAATGATATTCTTGGTCTGATGAAGTCAGAAATCTCTTGGCTTGACTCTCTTAAACAGGTTCAGTGACATGTGGGCTGCAGTTTCAGCATCAGACATCTGAGATAATGAAGCGAATTACAGCTTTTTTGCATAGAGGGCTCTCTGGTACGAAGCCGCTATCCTAAATCACATTACATTAAAACTCCTGATTGCAATGCAGTTTTGAGCTCTATTTATAAAAAGCGTCACCAATCACAGACCTGTGATACGAGGGGTGGATGAAAGCTATTATGACAGAGGTCACAATTCAGTTGCATAATATAGTAAAGATGCTGTGTCGCAATGTGCGGTATGCTCGACTGTGTCTCACACACACGCATACTGTGCAGTGTCCATCAGGAGGCCGAGCACACAAAGAGCTTTCTCAATTATTCAGTGCACCCTGTGCAATCTATTATATCACATCCATTATGAAGGAGCCAAACCTTAAAAATCTATTCTCTTTATAACTGCAATCCTCCAAGCATCAGGTTTACTGCATTAAGAGACAGCAAAATCATTCACTGTTGAGCCAGAAGGTCAAAGATATATATAAAAATGTCTTTTGTTATTCAAAATAACAGCAGGATGAACGCCATGAATCAAGAGCAGAAATCACAAAGTGAGCTGGCATGCTGTTCTGCAATGATGTGATTTTTTTTGACTACTTTGTAAGAGGTCCTGAAAAGTTCAAATTATTTATGTTCTTCAGCAAACCGGGGATATTAAAGAAATAGTTCATCCAAAAATGAACATTCTGACATCATTTACTTGATGTCAATGATGTCAAACAACATTAGTTTCTGTTTGTCTCATGATGAAACTGGCATAAAAATGAAGAATCAAAGCAGTAATATATCATCAATGCCTTTTAGTATTAATGGCATGGACACACCATTTTTTTTTACTACATATAACTTAATTTTAGGGCTTAGGTTTTGAGCTGTTTAGAAGCTATCATATGACTTTTGTTGACAATTTGGTGCTTGACTTTCTGTGAAAAAAAAGTAGGATATTTTTAAATAATAATATCATATCATATAATATCATATCATATAGTTTTAGTGTGCTTTTTTCTTAAAGTTCTTAAAGACCTGAATTTATTGGGTTTTTTTAGACAAATTAACTGTGTCAACTGCATTACATGAAAATTTCATTATAGTTTAAATAGTTTACATTTATATTATAAATGCAATTAGCTGAACTTTAGATTGACTTTTTGTAACTTATATGTAATTTGAGTGACTTATATATCATTTCATTATTACTATTATCTTTGAAATACTGCCAATATATATAATGTAATTTCTATTAAACGTGTCATGTATATTTGTAATTACAGTGTCAGAAAGCTCTTGACATTTCATCAAAAAATATCTTAATTTGTGTTCCAAAGATGAACAAAGTCTTATGGTTATGGAAAGACATGAAGTAATGACAGAATTTTAATTTTTGGGTGAATTATCCCCTTAAGTGTAAAAAAAAAAAAAAAACCCTGTCATGAAAATGTCAACTTTTTCAACTTAACTCAATAATTATTTTAAAGGTATTATTATACCTTTAAGATTTGAAATACACAAGTGCTCATTCAACAGAATCAAGTGCAACCTTTTTCACAAAGGCTGCCACATGTACTTTTCCTTTAATGTTATATTCTAATTATATTTCTAGTCCACTGAAGTATGTCTTGTCTCCTGGGATGTATTAAATAAGACAAAACTTTGGTGTTTGCAATCATGACACTGAAGCAAAAGCTTGAAGTTGGACTCACCTCCATAGTGGTGAGGTTGCACCTGTGTGGCCAGGCATCTGCAAACCAGCCATCTGCAGAGCACTGATCAATATCCACATCCTGCAGGCTGACATCCACTCGAACAACACCCCTATATGATATGATAGAGCACAAGAGAAAAAGAGAAATTAATCTATTGATAACTGCAAAAAATCTGAATTTTTCTTTAAACGTGTTAAGTAAAACACTGACACTTTAAATATACACTTACAGTTCATCACACATGGACATTTAATGCTAAAAGTGCGCTAAAAGGTTTCTTCAGCTTTGATTGCTAAGCAGAAAAGTCATTGATTGACAAGTCTATTCAAATCCTAAATTGTGTCTTTGTTCTAAGTGACATAACAACCAATGTTGATGTGTGTCTACAAGGATCCATTAAGACTTTGCATTTTCCGTATTGATATTTGTACCCAGCAAGCAACAAATCATCAATAAGATGATCAATACACTCTTTATCAGTCTGGTCTTCCTCTTCAGTCAGCAGAGAGGAAGCTTTTGCATTCTCATCAGCACTCATAAAGGGAAGAAAAGGAAATCAAATCCTCCAGAACCTTACAGACATTCACAGCTGTCTGCACCAGCATTCTCACATCTGCTGACAACGTTCTGGAACATTAAGAACAGGCTTGTGCAACATCCCAGTCTCAGCTGAGAGAAATCACATTATGAAGCACAGATGCCCATGCGATCTAAAGGCCTGTTCACACCAATACGAATTTGGTTTGATTTGCGCATGCAATCCGTCTGTTCAGATGGGCTGAATACATATGCAAATCACTCTCAGGCAGAAGGTGCCACTTAAGAAAAAGCATAAATTAAGATAGTGTGCCATGGCTTGATTCCTGTTGCAGCTTTAAGGGGTCATATGATGTGATTTCAGTTTTTCCTTTCTCTTTGGAGTGTTATAAGCTCTTGGTGCATAAAGAAGATCTGTAAAGTTGCAAAGACTAAAGTCCAAAATCCAAAGAGATATTCTTTATAAAAGTTAAGAGTCAACCACCCCTACCTAAAACAGCTTGTTCTAACACGCCCCCACATGTCTATGTCATGATGTGGGAAGATTTGCATAATGCCGCCCAAATGTTCATGCAAAGAAAGAAGGCATAACTTTTATTCTCGCTGTTGCTGCTGCCACCATGTCATGGAGACGCTGTGTGTTTCATTGTGAAAGTGAAACTACTTTGTTTGGCCTTCCAAAAGAAGACACAACTAGAAAAAGAGGTTAAGTTGTATTTACAACACTGTTCCAGAACAGTTCAACCCAAATATTCAGATGTGTGACGCGCATTTTACGGAGGACGAAAGCTGTTTCCTGGGAGAGTAGCCTACAATGCCGGTGTCTGTTTCTATAAAGTGGGGCAATTCTAACTTTGCAAGGACAGTCTGGTTCTTCTGACTCACAGCCTGTAAGTATGTTTTCATATGTAAAGGATTTGCCACTGATGATTCAAATGCGAGTTTTGAGCAGTGTAGAGTAGCACTTGTTGTTTATCAATTCTCTGATCATGAATGCAGACATGGTTTTATGTTTACGCAGCGTGATACATCTTAGAAGTCATTATGATCAGTAATTATGCCCCCACTGGATGCAACAAAAGCCTCATTTGTAATGGGTTTTATTGGTTTTGTCTCGTCGAGCAGGGACACATGGCATCACAGTAATGGTGAGGGGCACAACATTTCCATCACAAGCTTGAGGAATTCGGCCAATCACAACACACTGGATAGCTGGCCAATCAGCATACATCTCGCTTTTCAGAATGATGAGCTTTGTAAAAAAAAACCAACCGTTTTCAGAAGACGGGGCATAGAGGAAGAAACAATATTGTACAGTACGTGGAAAATAATGTGTTTTTTCTTTTTTTAACGTTAAACCAAATAAACACACTTGCATTATACCAAATACACAAAATAATGTTCTTTTTAGCAATGTAATATGACCCCTTTAATTATGTACCAGAATGGGACTGGCTATTATACTCTGATGTTGGATGACAAATAACTTCAAATAATTCATACAGAAAGTAGAGTACATAATGCATTCAATAAGTGCATAGTATTGTAATGTGGGAGACTAAATTCATGAAAATGTACCGTAAATAGGCTACTTTATAATGCTTTTACCAGTAAGCAACCACCAGTACAATATTGTGGTTTGCAAAGGCACCAATCACAATTTCTTTAGAATATTATATATGTAATCCAAAGTCTCTCAGATGCTGATTGCTCACTGAAACCATTGTTGATGCTTCCAGGTAAAACTGAGCAATATTCAAATTGACCACAAAATAATAACATTCTAATTTTACATCATTTATACATTACTTTCTAACATATATTTTGTGTTTTGTTCATTGATTCAAAAATAAATAGAATAAACCTGTGAAATCTTTGACATATTAGCAATCATTACCAATGTCAGATGCAGTCATATGATTTTTTTTTTTTTTTTTCCACATAAGAAGACATTAATTGATGTATTGGAGTGGGTATGGATTACTTTTGGATTATTATGATGTTTTTATCAGCTGGTTGGACTCTCATTCTGACAGCACCCCATTCACTGCAGAGGATCCATTAGGTGCAGTGATGTAATGCTAAATTTATCCAAATCTGTTACGATGAAGAAAAGAAACTCATCTACATCTTGGATCTCCTGAGGGTAAACCATTTTGATAACAATTTGATATGGAAGATACTATATATCAAATACTAAATCAAAATATATATTTATATAACCAGTTGTTTCCTGAAACCATTCGTGGAAATTCCATAAATCGCTTCGATGCAGTGGTCTGTGGGGGTTAACGAAGTAAGTTGATTTGGATATATAGTATCAAAGGCATATGAGAATGATGCTAATAATCCTCTAGACTCCATCTTTCTCATGTACTGCAGGTGAAAAATCATTAGAAGCTATACTGTGGTGCACGCTGGTCCTGAAGGCATGCAAACATAGATCAGAAAACACTGAGGAGGAGGACTGCCTAAGGTAACACAGATCTCTCTGCGACTTTATCCATTTCCTGTCTTTTTCTCTTTCTTCCTCTCAGACAGACACAGAAGGTGCAGTCATGGAATAGTCTCTGCTTGCCTTATTGAAGCCTTGGCCAAGCAGTGTGCTAATTTTAGCAGCCGTGTTCATCAAGCGTCGGACCGCCACATCATCCTTCATCCAAGGTCAAATAAGACCTATGGCTCTGTATTTCCGTTATTAACTCGCAAGACAGAAAGTGAAAAGTGAAAGTGAAAGTGACGTGACATTCAGCCAAGTATGGTGACCCATACTCAGAATTGTGCTCTGCCATTTAACCCATCCGAAGTGCACACACACAGAGCAGTGAACACACACACACTGTGAACACACACCCGGAGCAGTGCCATTTATGCTGCGGCGCCGGGAGCAGTTTGGGGTTCAGTGCCTTGCTCAAGGGCACCTAAGGTCTGGTATGAGGGTGGAGAGAGCGCTGTACATTCACTCACCCCCACCCACAATTTTCCTGCCGCCCCAGACTCGAACTCACAACTCCCTTCGATTGGGAGTCCGACTCTCTAACCATTAGGCCACGACCTTCCCTGATTCCGTTATTAACTCGCAAGACAGAAATCTTAATGATGAAAAGCCTGATGATTATTGGGATTAGTATAAATTGACTGTAATTACTGTGGCAGACGATGTGACATTGGATTGCATTTCTGTCTCCCCTGAGATTGAAATGAGATCTGAAGACACTGACGAGATCTGTGAGATTTATTTGTATCTTAATCGACAATGTTCAACAAGACATCTATATCTTGTTAAAATGCACAACATAATTGTCAACAATTTTTCTCTGACTTCTCAGAGCACATTAGCTTGCTTGACTAACACATTGAGTAAGAAGTAATACATAAAATGTTGTAATTTACTTTTTATCCTTTACAAAATGATAGAAAAATTGTACTCTTATTTTTTTTTCAACAAATTGTTACCATTTTATTAAATGCACTATATTTATTATTTTTTTTTTTTATTTTTTTAATTATATATTATATATACATTTTTTTTATATTCAAATGCTATTCATTTTTAGATATAATAGGCTAATCATTATCATTTATTTGCATTGTCTCGAAAAGAGTATCCAGACATTTCAACTGCACAGTTAATTTGCATAAAAAAATGATACACACACATAAATAATTAACTGCAAATAAGCTCCATCTAGTTTTATTTTATTTATTTATTTATTTTTTAACTGCTAACTACCAAACTATGAAGGTAATATTACTTTAAGTGGCAAGTTCACAAGCACTTAAATTTACATAATTTCTGGGGTTGAAGCACTGATTGACCAATTAGATGAGAGACGGTGCATCCCTAATTGATACATTTATATTTACCATAAATCAAGAAAAAGAATACTTTATTTTTGCTTTTTCTCACATTACAGTGCAAAACAATTTTTAATCGTTTTGTTTTGCTTTTAATTTTAACGTTTCTTTATGAATTTTGACATGGTTAAGACATAAATCACATTACTTGTTGTGTATCATAAAACAGTGTTCATAAAATCTATTATCTTACTCTAACATAAAACTGACATTGTACATGCATGCAATACTGACCTAACGACAATTTAACATAAACAGTTACCAAAAGTGAGTGTCTAAAACTTCAGAAGTGTACATTGGAGTGTACTTGTACGCGGCAGCAAGATTCATTTTTAATGAGCCGAAAAGAATACACGTCACACCTCTATTTATCAACTTGCACTGGCTATCAATAGCTGCTCGCATAAAATTCAAGGCATTGATGTTTGCCTATAAACCACCACTGGCTCTGCACCCCTTTACCTAAATTCATTACTTCAGACTTATGTGCCCTCTAGAAGCTTGCGTTCTGCAAGTGAACATCGCTTGATTGTGCCATCCAAAAGAAGCACAAAGTCACTTTTACGGAATTTTAAATTAAATGTTCCCTCCTGGTGGAATGACCTGCCCAACTCAATCCGAGCAGCTGAGTCCTTAGCCATCTTCAAGAATCGGCTTAAAACACATCTCTTCCATCTTTATTTGACCCTATAACTTTTTCCCTCACTATTCTAATTCTATAAAAAAAAAAAAAAAAAATGTAACTACCTTTCTAATCTTTTTGTATCCTATCTATTTTTTTCTTTTCATTTATTATACAATTATAAAAAAGACCTCTATCACTAGCTTGCTCTATTCTTTTTCTATTCTATCTGTTTTCTTTTTATTTATTATATTATTTAAAAGCCCTTGCTACGTATACTGTGTTTAGGCTAACTGAGACTTGTTATAGCACTTATATATCATTGCTCTTTTGTTGTTTTTGATTGCTTCCATTGTCCTCATTTGTAAGTCGCTTTGGATAAAAGCGTCTGCTAAATGACTAAATGTAAATGTAATGTAAATGTACATTGGAAGACTTTTTATGACTAGTTCCACAATGTTCTGGAAAGTTCCAGAAAGCACTACAATATTAAAGAATGTCACAGACACTTCTAGAATGTTCCCATCCTTGCTAAATATCTTTAAAAAATAAAAAAAAAAAAAAAAGTTTGCAATTTGTAATAAACCACTGATTAATTAATTAATCATAGAACATAGAACAAAATATTGATGCAGCTACATGAAAATAAATAGTATAATAATGATTAGCAACACAAAATTACATACGAAATGTTAAATTTAATGAAAAAGTTAAATTTTTGTTACATTATGTTACCTTTGGTAAAGCTACATTTGAGACTGATTAATTCATTTAACATGATATGATTCTAAAGATGCATTTTGTGCTTTTTTATTGCTTTATTGCTTACATGAGAAACCTATTTTAACCTATATTTGTAGAAAAAGTGCACTTTTATCATAATGAATCATCTGCTCTGTTACACAGCTGTCATCAGTGGTTACAGTACAATTTTCTTCTTACAAACATTATTATAAGAAGCATTATTATTATTATTATTATTATTATTATTATTATTATTATTATTATTATTATTTATTAGTAGGCTATTGTTGGCATTGGCAAAGGTTAGTCAAACGACTTGTGTAACAGTAATACCCTGTCAGTGGTGATCAAAACCAATCTGCTCTATTAATCCAAGTTAGATTATGATCCCGTAATGTCCTCAAGTACTTTTTATTGTATAATCCTGTTTGTAGGAATGAAGCAAAATATCAGTGATCGGGCCAAATAAGATAAGACATGTCCTCGCTGGATGGCACCCAGACGATGCAGTTAATTAGATCTCTGTTCTGAGGACTATTTTGGGCTCTGTATGTCCAAACAGCTGATCAGAGAGAACAGCAAAGTGACGATGATGCATTCCATTTAAAGCTGGATGTCCGATATGATTTCTCCTACTTTTGGATGTTTCATTGCTCCAAAACTGATTCAACCTATAAAAAAAAAAAGTTGTTTTTGTTGTTTAATGATTTTTTTTTTTTATTATTATTTATTTATTTTTACAACTGATGCAGTGAAGTTAGTGTCCGTGCTACAAAATCAAAAGTGATTGTATTTCAAATGCATTTTAACATTTAAATCAAATTTTAACATACTTAGTACTTAAAATACTTTAAAAGAAATACTCACTGAAAATGTTTTCTAATGCTTAATTGCATTGTTCATTGCAATTTAATGAAACCGTATTATAGTTTAAATTTATATTAAACGCAATTAGCTGAACTCTAGAGTTCTTTTCTGACCCACCTCAGTAGGACTAAGTATGACTGAGTATCTTTATAGGTAATTTTATAATTATATTATACTTATATTGTCTTGTGCAGGTACTGCCGAATAAACTGACAAGCATTTATGATAAACTAACATGCCATTTCTTTTGAAACTTGTATATCATGCACTTAAATATATTTGCAATTATACATTTATAATGAAGAAGCTGCAATTCGGTACATTTGAAATATTTGTAAATATAGTATCAAATAACACTACATTTAAAATTATAATCTAGTATTTTGCATGTTTCTTTCATGCATTTCATGCAAACATTTTAAAATGTATTTTCAAGAAAAACTTTTAATGACATTATTACAAAGTGCATTTTAAAATAGAAACAACAATTTAAAATTGATTGATATAAATTATTGATCTTTAAGTGCACTACCAATGGACATTAAACACAATTAAGTGCACTTTTTATCACAGTGGCGTATGGCATAAAAAAGTCATATATCTTCCTATTTTTCCTAATAAATGACTTGTTTTCCTTTGCTTAAGTCGTCATTCATATATATCAGTAAATATCTTTTCACCAATGAAAACAGAAGTTTACTAAACGTAAATTATTGCTAGGTTTAGCTTGTAAAGGAACAATGTCTGTAGAGATAGTGTTTGTTGATGGGGTTGTGTTGTGATGGTGGTGTGGTGGGCTGAAATGTGAGGGCACAAAGAGCCGCTGACATTAAAGATCGCTGGGCTGTCTGCTTTGATAACGGCCGACAGTACTCGACAGAATGACCCCGGTGTCACAGCACAGACGACAAGCAGGGCCTTGAGTCACATTAGCCAAAACTCGTCCTGTCAACCTAATGAATTCCCCTCATTTTGTTTCCTTAAAATAGAAGCACAACATGACATTGAGATCATACTAAAACATAATGCTTCAGTGCACTTGATTTATTAAGAGGATGCTTTTAAGACCGTCTGCTATTCAATAGACATGTGCCTTGAAGCTAGCTGAGGTTCTGTCGCTGCCTGAACAAATACTAAAAATTACTTTACGCTTCGTCCATCCATTTTTCATGAAGTCCATGGCAGAATGACAGTTTGCTCTTTAGAGAGTATGTATAGCAGTCTCCTGTTTCATTGTGCAGGTTTTGTTGGCTAATTGAATTTTATCTAACTGTCTTCCTTTCTTTTTGGACTACATTAGCATAACAGCGCTCGTGGCGAGATCTAGCTTCGCGCTGGATGAAAAGAGGTGACATCCGTCTTCATGCATTTTCTTTTTAATGAGCTCCCCCTTTTTATGCCAAACTGAAATTCAATTCAAATAGAGCAGAACAGCAAGAAACTGTTCCAGCTAACACAGGAAATGGATGGATTTCTCCCAAAGGACTCGATTTTCTCAGACAAGAGGTCAGATAGGACATCTATGGAAGCCTGTTTCCGCCACTGAATAAATAATAAAACATGATAATTCCGACTTTTTATCTCACAATTCTGACTTTTTTTTTTCTCAGAATTGTGAGTTCATATCTTGCAATTCTGACTTTATAACACGGAATTGCGAGTTATAAAGTCAAAATTGTGGGGTTAACAGACTTTTTTCTGGGAATTGCGAGTTTATATCTTGCAATTCTGACTTTTTAACTCGCAATACTGACTTCTTCTTTTTTTCTCAGAATTGTGTTCATATCTTGCAATTTTGACTTTATAACACATAATTGCAAGTTATAAAGCCAGAATTGCGACATATTAAGTCACAATTCTGAGTTTGCAATAGCGAGTTTATGTCTTGCAATTCTGACTTTATTTCTCAGAATTACGAGTTAAAAAGTCAAAATTGCAAGATATAAGCTCGCAATTCCATGAAAAAGTCAGAATTGCGAGTTTATATCTTTATATCTCGCAATTCTGACTTTATAACTTGCAATTTTGACTATTTTTTTTCTCAGAATTGTGTGATAAAAAGTTGCAATTACCTTGTTTTATTTTTTATTTAGTGGCGGAAACGGGCTTCCATAGACATCAGTATTATCAGTAGCCATTTCCAATGCATTCATATTAGCTATGTTCTGAATGGAATACCAGTTAGTGCTTAATGAATACTGCACTGTATACACTGTATACTGCCTACTATTTTGAAAATGACTTTCTTACTAGTAATTTTAGCAGTTTTTTTATATTTTATATTATATTTTTATATTTTAAATCTAATATTACACTATTACCATTCAAAAGTGGATCAAAGATAAGACATCCCATTTTGTTGTTTGCATCAAATGAAACTTACAAAAGTTATTTTATATTCATAGAATGAATATTACATGCATGTAGAGTATCTATTGTAATGTTTCAAATAACGTTTGTGAAAATAAAATGTCAAAATATGGGTAAAATAATGCTTCATCATCATTCAGCAATCAACATAACATTATATTTATGTAAAAAAAATAGTAATAATAAAAAAATACAGCATGCATATTAAGGCCTGTACTTATTAAAATATAGAAATAAAATATTATCAACCTAAATTGTATTATATTTTAAATTAATAAAAACTGGTTAATACTTAGTGGTTTGAAGGATAGTGGCAAAGACTGGTAAAGATTTAAAATGATAATTAATTCATTTTGGGGGGGTTATTTTTAATGTCATCTAATGATTCTTGTTCTAAATATGCCTCACATTTTTTATTTTTTTTTGGGTGTATAAACTATTGTTACACTGAATGGCATTATAGTGGATGTGTTCTGTATATCATGGTAAAAAAAAAAAAAAATATTATTTTATTATGTTTCATTTTAAATAAATAAATATAATAAAATAATAATAAATACATACAATGGAACGCATTCTATTGTATGGAAAATATTAAGTATAAATGTATAGAAAAATAAAGTTGTATTAAACTTATTATTGTTTTGATGCTTGAAAACCCTTTGAAAACAAATACTTGAAAATAAAAATAAAAATAAAAATAAACATGATGTTATAGAAATGGCGCTGTCTCTTTAAGACTACCATGCCAGTAGTAATTGGCCTATTCCAAACTCGGCCTCCCTTGGGCTCTTGGCAGGAGCTTGTAGGGCAGAGGACCTACAGCCCATGTGGGTTATAATAGGACATTGTGGATTTGTGTATCCCCAGAGGCCCCTGGCAGACTGGACAGCCTTAATAGAGTTCACTTTTCCCTCCATCCAACCCTCACTCACACCTGACAAAGGAGAAAGATTGCATGCTATGGTACCTTAAGATCTATTTAATGTACAGTTATTCAAATACAAAATATGCAAAGAAAGTACACAAAATTACTAAACGTATGAGGGGGCAAATCTTAATGTTACACCATACACTGCTATTCTAAAGAATTGTGAAGGTCCGAATTTGTTGCAGCATTTTGAGGACAGTACTCAAGTATGCAAATCAAGGTCTACATGGTAGCAGTCGAGGGTGAACTGAGAAAAAAAGTTCAAAAAGTAAATATCCCATTACACTTGAGAGAAATCAATCCATAAATGCACGGCTACATAAAATAGCAGCATCTGTGAGAGAAAGGCATAGCCTTCACCATACAGACAATTATTGTTGCTCATCTGGAGCCAAGAGATAAAATGAATTTCAATCTTCTATAATGGTTTGCCACTGCATGTCATTGTTTCATGAGCACTTCTCATATGATAATTAGTCCTATACCAGACAAATGCTTATAATCAACAAACTCCTTTCCACGTGATTTAAAACAAACAGTTGCCTCAGTTGCTATTAATCTATTAATTTTTTAATAATGGATTAAAACCTTGAGAGACCTCAAAAAAAGTTTTACAAATAAAATGAGTATTTTGTTAATTAATTATAGAATTGTTATATGTAATTATTATAATTATTATAAAAATGATTAATTCATCAATATCATCTCTAATATTACATTTTTAAATATTACATTCATTGCACAGCATGATATTTTATAACTTGAACTAACCTTTTCTTGTCATAAAATGTTTTATTTAAAAACAAAAAATGCTGTCAAAAAAAGTTCATATTCTTCATATGTCTGTATGTTGGTTGCACCATATGACTTTTTAATTTCATTATTTACTCTTTATTATAATATTAGACCATTGTAACACAAACTAAAAAATATCAACATGTATATATACATATATATATATACATATATATATATATATATATATATATATATATATATATATATATATATATATATATATATATATATATATATATATATATATATTT
Organism: Cyprinus carpio; assembly: GCF_018340385.1. Taxonomy (NCBI): domain Eukaryota; kingdom Metazoa; phylum Chordata; class Actinopteri; order Cypriniformes; family Cyprinidae; genus Cyprinus; species Cyprinus carpio. The sequence continues at coordinate 5,488,302 of NC_056620.1, forward strand.
AAATATTATTAACATGAAAGAGATTTATTTAAATCACTGTATGTATGAAGTGCATTTTAATGTATTTTTGAATACATAAATTTGAACAGATCCAGACAAAATAATGAACATCACATCATTGACCCCTGGGCCAATAAGCAGCCACCCAGAAAAACCTAACAATAAACCACCAAATAACCCTAGCCAACCATATAGCAATGTGCTAAAAAAAACACTTAGAACACCTTAGCAACCACATAGCAATAATCTAGCAACCAGCCACAACACCCTCGCACGCATTGTGGCAATGAGCATGTGCTCAAATTCCCTCCAAAAAAAGTACCAATATATTTACAAATCGTCATACGTGTGCTCTTCATGTCCTTTAGCTCAAGCTACACTAGATAATGGAACTTGTCAAAGTGAAGAAAGACTCAACTAGATGTAATTAACATTTCACCTACACAAATATCAGGTTGTCCGTCACAATAAGAAGTCTAAATTTAACATTCAGACACACAACATTACTCTAAAAATGTCTGCAGATGTATGAGAGGTGCCTCTTGTTGCTGTTGTACATCTTTCATTATTTATTCATTATCGTATTGACTGAAAGGTATCCTGGGAGTGAAGACCGGAGACATTGCATTACAGAACACCCCTTCCCCCCTTCATTGCCCCTTTAGAAATATGTGTAGGTGGCAAAGAGTGGGCCTAAAGACAACAGGATGGATCTACCTTAATGTCATGGCCAGCAAGTGTTTCGGAATTCATTACCCAGGGGATACAAGCCATCATAAGACGAAGCCTTGGCCAAATATCGACCTGTGCAGAGAGGTTACAAATTACAGCATAACTACTGAACAAACCCAGAGAGACACTGGCTTCCGCTGGCTTTCCTCATTTAGATGATAGACTGGAGAATTTGACAGTGGCATATACAGTATAAATGGAAACACTATTTTGCTACACGCTGCAAATTGAGCTCTGAATTGTTACATACCACAGTCCAGCTATGCATTTAAAGCAATCACATAAATGATTTGCTTGAAAGAAGCTACAGGACCGGCTACACCTTTTAAAGAACAATTGTGGTTGTAAAACCAGTCCATGGTGCTGGTGCCTGTGGGATTAATTAGTAAACAGGAAACAGCTCTATACTGTCTCTGAGCTCCGGTGTTACCGGCCCCGCTTAACTTATCTTTGAGTCGAGGATCCTTGTACACAACATGTTAGCCTGGTCAGTCTAAACATCTCCAATGACCGCGGTTGTATATTGAGAAGGGAGCTGATTGTTCGGGGGCCGAGGGGTTTCTTGCTATGCAACCAGCATTGGTTATTTTTAGAAGCACTCTCTACACCTGCAGTGATGGTTTGCCATACTAACCACAGCATTTGTGTTATAAAATACAAAAACGTGAACAATAAGACTATAAAAAAAAAAACATTATTGTTACTGTAACGTGGCAATTCTGTTATAATAAATTGCTTTGACACACTCATCTCTAAGCGATAACAAAATACTTCCACACTGAAATGCACACTGAAACATTTTCTTTTGTTTGTTTTGTTTTTTTGGTATTGCAAGAAAATTTTATACAAATAAACCTGAATTAATTCTACAGTAATTATACAATTTAAAATAAATAAATAAATAATTCATATTAAACAGAACATAATCATCATCATATTAACATATTCTTTGTGGATAATCTGCACTGTCATTTTTTTCAAAGATGTAGATAAAAATTATTAGATTGTTTTACAAGAAAATTCTACTTTAAAATGCCACATTTAATTCAGTGTTTTACTTAATGTTTATTTATAACTGTTTGTGAAATTTGGCAATTTCTGAGTAAAAATAGTTTCTACGGCATACATTTTTTTCAGTGTGCATTATGAACAACTGAACAATCCATCCATGTTACCAAAGTTACCTGAAGTCTGGATTCCGGTTGGGTTTAAGGCCATAGAAGCCAGCAGACAGTGTCACGAGCCATCTGGGAATGAAATTCCCATTTTCACACTCCAAATACGGAGCTGACCAGTGAATTTGAGTTTTGTCGGTAATATAACTTTCTCCACTGCGCACAGACGCGTCAAAAGAGGCAAAATCTTGACTCAGCACTCGTTTTTGGAGATGGGTCTTCTTTTTATTTTTATGCTCATGGTACCACTCGGTATCAGCCGTTCTGTTCTTCAGTATATGGTGGGCAGTGCTGGATAAATCCTGGAGAATGATCTCTCCACCTGCCCGTGTGGCCTGAAGGTAAACAGGTGGCCCTTCAGGAGGGGACTCGGTGCTCAAGGTGACCACTGCTCGATGGATCTTGATGTCTCCCTCCAGGATACTCCTGACCAGAGCGTGGTACCACTCCATATCGCGTCTGGGGCTGTGATCTCTGGACCTGTTCGTTTGTAGGATCATGTTGAGGAAGTTTGTGGCGTGAAGGACTGTGTCCAGGACGCTGCGCATGGAGTGATGCGCGTCTCCGCGCGTCCTTCCTCGCAACCCCGCCAGCTCATATCTCCTGGAGCAGTTGCCGTGATTTAAGGTGGAGGAATCCCCCGTGTGCAGAAACGCACTCACCACTCTGGGTACCTGTTCCTCAATCTTCTGCGCTAAACCCGAATGGGGCTTCCGGAGGTGCGCTTGCTGGTAGCTGTGCGTGTTATAAATGGGCAGCTTTGCTTTTAGGTCCCGATCATGTTCCACATATCTATAATTTGATCCTATAACAAATCCCACTTGCAAGAGTAACGATATCCGGATTATGGCCATATCCTTCAATCCCGCTCTTTTACCTTACCAGCTTCAGTTCACCAAATCTGATGCGAGAAATCACAGCTGGAATGTATCAAATCAGCACAGCATTTTCACCTGTGGATTTTCACGCATTTCTGACACCTGATTCCTGGCCAGAAAACAATTATTGCATCGGTAATCCCTTTCCCCTCAGGTGCATTGGTGTTGTTTGTGTAAGTGATGCTGATTCGGTCTTGTATCTCCTTGCAGGAGCGCAGCAGATGTGCAGGATCCCCGACGCTCTCCTCCCAATATGATGCTGGACCCCAACAGACGTGATCGACTGAGAGAGAGAGAGACAGAGAAAAAATCCTATTTTTCGGAGGCAGGGAGTCAGTACTTCACATTTGGATGACAAACACACTCCGCCCTCTTTCGTCCACTCCAGTCTCAAAGCATGAGAACGGCAGAAACCCACTAGTGATGTCCGATTCGCGTAGGAATCGTTCATTGAGTCGATTCTTTCAACGAACCATTTCGCAAAACAGACTCGTTCGGTCAGAGCGTTTATCCAGTTCTCGGCTTGCAAATCAGCTACACTGAACTGAACCGTTCGAAGGAACCGATTCGGGGAAATGAGTCGGACTTCCCAACACTAACATCCCGTCTTCTTCTTCACCTTATAGGGTTTAGGAAAGTGCCCTTGATTGGTGTATGGTCATTTCTGCTGTCAGTCATTTGACGGAGGGCGTGTTTGTAAAATTGAAGGAGCTATCCAGTGCTGAAAGGAGAAAAAACATACATCGAAAAAAACGACGATAAATCACATTAAGGTTTCAGGTTTCGGTAAAAATAGACGCTCGATGGGCAGGAGTACATTTATAACAGCTTTGCTATAAACGTAGCCTACTGCGTAAACGTCAACAGGGCGACGCTGTTTAAAAGACACTTTGCGCTGAAATAAACGGCGTTGCTGTCGAGGTTAAATTACGCGCTAGTATTGAGAAGTAACAATAAAAAGGAATTGCCGTGGTTGTTTATCATAATAAACAGATCGCGTTCCTGTTTTCCGTCTGCGTTGTTTTTTAATTGTTGATCTATAACAATATGACGGACGTATTTCGCCGTTGTCTTGTCTCGCTATTATTTCTAAGCTCGTCTGGTTAAGACGCCCTCAGCTGTTCAAAACGTGCTTTAAAACCCAAACGTAGCGTAACTTCAGTTCCGCTGCGCAACGTTGCGCTGTTTTAATAGTTAGTTGACATGTATAAGACGGACTTTGGTAACGTTGCGTCGCGTCCCCCTGTTGCGTTCATAGTCTCGCGTCAAAAGAGTCGCGTTTTTTTTATTTTTCAGACACCAGTCGAGTTAAAATAGTGCTCGAAAAACCGCGTCTCGATATAATTGTGATTTCCAATCCTGTTGCGTTCCGTCTATTTGGTATTGAACGCAAAACGTGTCTTGACACAGACACATTCGAACGCGTTCTTGCTTTTGAGTCGCGGTCTCTCTTACAGCACCGCGTCTTAGACGTCGTATGAAGTTTTAAGTTTCAAAACACGTCTCCGACACGCTTTTTGAACGCAAGAATGCGTGCTGTGCGAACGGTCCCTAACGCTGATTTAAATACAAGTCAATGCTGTGATACCGAACAAACATCAATTCTTGAATTAAACATACAAGCTGAACAAAGCTGTTTGCTTCGAGGAGACATCGAGTGCGCAGCACTGCTTGTCGTTCACTGGGGAAATACTGCAGTGAAGCGAACAGCACAGGATGAATGCATGCGAATGCGTGAGGATGTGAATCATGGTGCAATATGAGTCATCATCACCGCACGAGCGCTTAATCCAGATCTGTAAACAATGAGATGTTCAGAGCGGAATCTAAACGCGTGCGTCAGTGGCGCAAATGACTCAAGCGTCCAAATGAACTGAAATGGCACATAAGAGCAAACAATGGGTGATGCCATCACTGTCTTCAGAGGTACACGGCTCGGGCTTACCAAAGCTCCTCATAGAAAGTCATGTCCCTGAACCATATAATACCAAATAATACTGATCATCTATCCAATCATAACTTAGCTCCTGATATGAATTATATAAAAAATGAAACAGGGGCTTGTTGTCACATGGAAAAGCCTCAGGAGGGATATATATATATATATAGATATATATATATATATATATATATATATATATATATATATAATATATATATATATATAGATATATATATATATATAGGCATATATAATTATAGTTAATTAGAAGGCTCTGAGTCAAAAGTCTGACTACACATGCTGGTTTTCTCTAGCCTAAATTGGGATATTATTCTCCTAAACGAAATGAGCAGTATTATCATTCACTCAAAAAATAGCTAAAAATAACTAAATATAAATATTAAATTACTGGACACTATAGTCTTGTTGAACCTAAATTAATTGTATAGAAAGGCTCTCATTATTTTAATTTTATACACAGAATGAACGATTCTGCAATTTTGAATGTTTTTTTCAATACAGTAGCTCGACTTGGGTAATTTAAATCAAGTGTTTTGTGTTTCATAATTTTAGATGAAAAGCCAGATATCCAAACAGAGAGGTGAAATACAGAGGAAAGTATTTTAGTTACTGTAGTTAGTTAGTTAGTTATTTAGTTAGTTAGTTAGTTAGTATTTCACATGGCAACTGCTGCAAATGTGAAGAAGCATGTTTCTACAATGTGTGTAAATTGACTTTTAAAAAAAAAAAAAAGCTACTTACATTGCATTGAGGGAACACATTTTAAGTTCTTGCTTTCCCTGGGAATCGAACCCATGGCCAATGCTAGCAACATGCTTTACTGTTTGAGCTACAGAAATGTTTTTAGGGTTGAAGGAAATTTTCATAAACTTGACAGGTCTGGAAAAGGCCAGGATATTTTTTTCTTGGATTTTTCTTTATTTTATAATTCATGGTTTTAGCAATGGCTTCACTGACATGCTCTTTTAACACTTTCAATTATATAGAGATTTTCAAAAAAGGTTGAGTTTTTACAGGCTCTTGTGTCCGTAAATTTGGGCTAAATCTGTTAAGGTTATTAAACTAATCTTTCTTTCGGCATCTTTAACGCAGTTTAAAGAAAATACTCACTTTTTCGATTGGTAAAGCAGCAAGACGCAAACAAAATGCAAGTTAACATGATTTTAATGTAAAAATCATTTTCCAACCTTTTCTATGTACAATAATATTTCAATTAGCATTCTATAACAATTTCTACAAACATATATCTCATATATCTCTTAACAGACATGTAAGATTACAGTATGTGTGTGATGGCATGCATTAACTGGTTGTCACAGTGTTTCATGTTGTGACAAGCTTCTGAGGTGATTGGCTTCTCACGTGATACATTCAAAGCAAAATGAATACATTAATGATCTTATGGCACTGTTGTGTAGACTGCTTTATAGAGGTGCAGTTTTCAATGCAGTTTTCAAGACTAAACTCCTCTGAGTCAAAGTTTTTCCCCTCTGTTTCTTTGTCCTTTTTTTAGGAGTTTTATGACATGTCATCATATCATATGCAGGGAGAAGACAGGTGAGACCAGGGGTGACTGGAGTGTGTGGCCACAGAGGGGATGTGTCAGACCCTTATAAACAACCTGATCAGGTGCATTTGGCAGCCATGGGGGTAGAATATGTCCATTTGCTGTAACATCTGCTGCACCTTATAATTTTTAATGAGGAACAGTGTATACAATAATTTAGCAAATGTGTACATTTTGAATTTTTTTTTTTTTAATTGAACAACCTATTCACTGAATGTGTAAACAGTCAGAAAAAGTTTCTGTCTTAATCTCTGAAATGATTGCTACACTTACTACCAGTGACCTTCTAGAATAAAAGTAATCTTGACAAACAGTCAAGAGGTTTCAGTCTTTGCAGATTCAAACAGATAGGAGCTGTACTTGCAGGAAATAGCTGACCAAGTTGGCCGCTGAGTGAACTGACCTGCCTTAAAAGGATCTGTAAAAAGGATACATTTAGATTAGGACTTTCTTATATTTCAGAACTCTCTAAAAGGTTTTGTTATGGGAATGACTGGTATCTGCTGTTGTAAAATATTAGGTTTGTGTGCAAAAGCTATCTGACAAAGTGCCCTGCAGTCATATTTGCAAATAGCCACCATTTTATAGATTAGAGAGTCACAGCTTCTAAAGCAACCATCCAGGTTATTGATAATCTTGAGTTTGCATGGGTTATTCCAGACTACAAAGTTGCAATATTTACATTATCTTTATTATGTCATACAGTATGACAACATTCTTGTGCTGCTGAGGTATTCATCTTTCATTTACACAAATGGCCTGGGTTAAAGTAGTATTTTTTCTAAATTACACTTTCTAAATTAAGTGAATTGTGATTTTCCATTCCATTCAGATTTAAAGGGTTCATGTAATGTTGCTAAAAAGAACATTATTTTGTGTATTTGGTGTAATGAAATGTGTTTATGCGGTTTAAGGTTCAAAAAACACATTATTTTCCAGATACTGTACATTATTGTTTCTCCTCTATGCCCCGCCTTCTGAAACACTCGATTTTTACAAGGCTCATCGCACTGAAAAGTGAGGTGTGCTCTGATTGGCCAGCTATCCAGTGTGTTGTGATTGGCCGAATGCTTCAAGCGTGTGACGCCCTTAACATATTGTGTATTGGGAAGAGTATTAACTTTTATAAAGAATATCTCTTTGGATTGAGACTTTGGTCTTTGCAACTTTACAGATCTTCTTTTTGCACCAAGAGCTTGAAACACTCCAAAGAGAAAGGAAAAATTTAAATATGACCCCTTTAAACTTCTAGAAATTAATCTAAAGCTTGTTTAATTTGACTTTGCAGAAGTCTGTTATTATTAATGTCCATTTTTTATCCTTAAATTTCATTAAATTTCCTTAAAAAAGATTATGAATGATGCTTTATTAGCAGAGATAAACAGCTTATAGGGTGCCAAAATCCCATTATTATCGCATTATGAGGGTGAATTTAAACACACTCATTGAGAAATGACTCTTCCTACATTTTTGCAAAACTCCGAAACATACCTATAGATGCAATTCACTGCAGTTTCCAGCTAAAATGAACACTAGAGGCAGTAAAACTGTTTACATGGTTAAACTTTAATTTCTTTTCACACATTTGACAGATTATTGATTAATAAAGACTTATTTTTGCATGGTTCCTTGTAAAATACTGTATTATGACACTTTTACCATAGCACATGATTTGTAATGTAATAGATTTCAGTGCTTATATCATACAACCCAATGAAAGGCTATCTGATGTGGCAAACTTAGTCGGTAGCCCACCTGGTACAGATTGCACTTGGGATGCGGAGAGCTCGGGAACGAATCTCATGAAATAAGGGTCAAGTTGAAGACTTGTAGAAGCAAGCTACTGTACAATGGCATGATTGGTTAAGCAAATACTTTTTTTTTTACATTTGCTTTTGTTAACACTCTTGGTTAGGTTTACGTCATGTTGAGGAGTAGCTAGTTACATGCAATAGCTTTACGTAATTTAATTACAGAATAAATGTAACTGTAATCCATTACAAATGGGGTTACATCTGAATATTTTCAGTAAAAAGCTAGGATATGTTGAATAATATTATTTTGTTGCTTTGCCTGTTTTTGATGTGCATAGTGCTCCCTGCCATTTAAAGGCTGTTTAGTAAAGCAATGCTATTCTGATGCTTTTCTTGGTTCTTGTTTGAATTTCCAGTGCACCACGTCAAAACCACCCATTATATCAATCCATAAAACCTGTCTGAGAGTTGCCACCATGGCGAGTGATAAAAATGTTCCAGTGCTGTTCTTTAAAATGAAATAATTCATTTAAAACATTTGTTAGTATTTTAGAAAAGTAATCAAAAAAGAATCAAATGTAATTAGTTACATTACTTTAACCCCTTAACTGTCACTCACATTTTTTAAATAGACTTGTAAAGTGCACAATCCAAACTTTCAAACGATGAATTTTGAGATTTTAAGTTTTCAGTTGATATATGATTTCTGATTATTTCTAAAGTGTGATAGAGAAAAAGGCAACGAAAAATACTTTTTTTTGACAAAGGTCAGAACTCCTGTTATGATGTAGATATTTGAGGGTGCACTCTTATCATAAATTAAACTATTACTTTTCCTACATAATTTTTAACAAAAAACATTGGTAAAATATCTATTTAGGAGTCTTAGACCTTTCCAACGATATATAGTTTATCATGATTAGATTAGGATTTAATGGTAATATAGTGAAGTAAATTTAGGCGTCCTGTATACGGGACAGTGACAGTTAAGATTAATAAAGTAAGTGAAACAATTACACTACTTATTACATTTTAAATAGGGTTACTTGTAATCTGTAACCTGTTACATTTCCAAAGTAACCTTCCCAACACTGCTTGTCATCTGTAGCTTGTTTTATTAGCTGCGTTATTTTCAGTATGATAAAGCATTAACCTTTCAGCACCAGTCACCAGACCTTTAATTTCCAAACCGTTGTGACATGTACAACAACAAACATAAGATATCTGTCAGGGTTGGGTGAAGGGATTAGACCAGGACTCAGTGATGCAGAAATGATGGGCTTTTATTAATAGTAAAAATAAAACAAAAACCAACAAAAACTACCCCGAGGGGGAAAACAGGCAGGCAGGCCAGTAGAGGCAACAGCAAGGCAAGGCAAGACAGGATCAGGCAAGAAACAACAGGGGTACATTTGACAATGAACTGGCACAGGACTGCAAACACAAGTAGGGAGCAAACAGGGAGGGTAATGAGGGACAACCGGTGGGGCAACTGAACCAAATCAGGTAACAAGGTGGGTGGGGTTAGACAATAGACATGAGAGCAAATGTCACACAGAAACAAACAAAACAAAAGCCATGTGCTTACACAAAACAAAAACACAAGCACATGGCCAGCAAATCAATCACAAGCCATGTGCTTGAACAAAACAAGACATGAACACGCAGCCACATATTCACACAAAACAACATGACAACAGACAACATGAAAGCATACAGCCAATGAAAAACCCAAGCAAAGGACAAAACATAACAAGAAAACACATGGCCAATATTAACACGAGCTGCATGCAACAACACGAGACAATGAGAAACACAGAACACAACAACACATTTGGACAGAAGAGCGTACTATACGCGCCACACACTGGACATTTCAATTTGAAGGTGTTGTGAAATGTGCTAAAAGTAATGTATTATCAACCACTGGGAACTAGGATGACAGTACATATAGGATCTGTACTTGATGTTGCTATAACATATAAGAATACACATATATAACATTTAAATAAAAATAATGCATTTCAACTTGTCAATACACATACTCACTTTCTCTGCTAAATGAACCTGATAAGAACATGTAACCTAACATCACAGAGAAACTAAAGAATACAGACTATTTTATTTACATAATTAAAGTACACTCAGTTTCTATGGACAGTCCGGGTCACGGCACCAACCTGAAGGCATCTCATTATTTGGAATAAAATATATTTGAGTACTCTGTGTTTTAACAGTTTGTCTACACAAATGGGAATTGTCCTTAGTAAATGCATAGTTATCATAAGCCATGCCTTTGTTTTCAATCATAATGACTTTTGGAATAACATCAGGCACAGTTGTTGTTTTCTTCTTAGTTTCGTTTGAACTGCAGGACAGTAGGGTCAGAAACACTGGGATGAAGATGATACTGTGAGCCAAACCAAAAATCATAACGAGGAACATGATCTTAAAGAAGGTCCTGAAGATGTGGTTCTTGGATGCAGCCAAAACAAGCACGCCTATTATTGTAGAGGCAGCTCCTTGTAGCACCGGATAGCCCAGAGAAAACAATGCATCAACTGCACGCTCATTGGCTGTCGATTTTTTGCTCGAAACAAACGCATATGAAATATGTGCAGAGAAGTCGACAGTGAAGCCAATGCACACCACCAGGATGATCATCGAAATGGAATCTAGGTTGACACCCCATAAGGCCATAAAACCTGTAACACCGGTGATGACCGAGCCGATAGAAAATGTGACCCACAGGGAACAGATTGGGTTTGGGATTAATAACAAGGAAACGACCAACATGACAGCTGTGGTGAAGCCCACATTTTGAATGGTGCCGCTCACTATGACCAAATATTGGTCCAAGTAGATGAACAATGGATGGAACACTAGTAGTTTAGCTGCACTACAGCTTTGAGCTGTGTTTCTGAGTTCATTGAACATCATTATCTCCATACTGGCGTTGGAAATATCAAAAGTCTGGACAAAAAATCTTGAAGCATTGATTTTGCCTTCTGCGATATTAACGTCAAGCTTAAACTCTGGATAGCGCTGGAAAAAAGATGATAAATTCTCCATGAAGATGTTTTCATTGTCTAGATTCAGGCCTTGGGTTTGAGCAAATTGTAAGTAAAAGTCTAACCAGGAGACAGACAGCTTTTGATTGACAAATGTCAAGTTGTAGAATTTTTCCATGCAGTGGTTTAGTTCTGATCTGCTGCTCTTATTCCAGTATGGCAACTCTTCAGAAACTACAACCATGACATTTGGACCATATCTGGAGAAGAATTTCTGATTATCATCATAATAATTTACTACATACGAATCATCAGCTGCCAGGTCCCTCATATTAATACCCTGCTGTAAATTGAAACATCCATAGATGCCTCCAGCCAAATAACCCAAATACAGCAGCATCACACAGACTTTGGTCCAGGGCTTGATCAAGAATGGACCATAATAGAACTTGAAGAAGTGTGCTATGGGCTGTTGTTTCTCAGCACCGGTTTCTTGGTCATAGTCGCCACCTACACAACAGAGTTGATACGCCAACGACTTTCCTTTGGTAGTCTGTGTTGGGAGTTTGCAGCAGGTCAGCCAGTGTCTGTTACTCTGCTCTCTCCTGCCGTTTAGGGCTAGAACACTTCCAAAGAAGAGGATGTTATAAATGTAACAGAAAATAATGGATGTGCTGGTGTACAAGCAGAAGGCCTGAACTGAGCGAAATTCACTCATGAGCCCAATGTAGAAACCAAGAACGTCAGTCAATGTAGTGATAGTTATAGACATGGCGGCTTCTTTGAAGGTTTCTGCCATTCTCTTCTCCACTGGATCCTTCACTTTGGTTTGTTGCCAGTTGGAAAGCATGATGAACATGTCATCAACACCAATGCCTGTGAGAAAAGCATGCTCTTAATAAACCAACTCTAAACCAAAGGGGCATTTAATATTCAATTAGCACTTTTAATTGAAGTTTCATGCTAAACATTTTAAAATATTTTAAAACAATGCTTTTAAAGTTATACAAACATTTGCATTTGAACAGAAATGTGAAATTTTGACTATAAGAAAATTAAGTTAGGTTTGTTAAAAGTTGAAAAATATGCCAGTGCAACAAGACAAAATCTAGTCTTTCTGTAGTCTTCAGTGTCACACGATTCCTCAGAAATAATTTGAATATGCTAATATGGTGCTCATGAAACATTTCATATTATTATCAATGTGCAGATGTACAGCTTAATATTTTGTGGAACTCATGACTCATTTTTTTCAGAATTCATTGATGAATAGAAATTTCAAAAGAACAGCACTACTTACATTATAAATGTCTTTACTGTCACTTTTTTTTTTAGCAGTTTAATGTTTCCTTGCTAAATAAAATAATTTCTTTAAAAAAACATACATTTTTGAATGGTACTGTACTTATGAAAGGTGCATTCTTTGAAACAAGGCTTAATGAAAGAAATTATTGAGTACAACAAAAGAGTTGCTTTTTCTTTTCTTTTGTTCTTTTTTTTTTTTTTTGCACAAATACACACTTACCCAGAATCAGGAAAGGTGAATTAGCCACTGTTATTACGAATGGCACTCGAAAAAGGAGCAGCAAGCCAAAGCTAGAGAGCACAGCCAGACCCGCAGACATAACTCCCATGAAAGAAACCCAGATCTTGTTCCTCACATTATCGAGACTGAAATCAAATGTAAAATAATGCATGACCACTAGTGATTTTTTTTTTTTCTCATTCAATAGAAATATTTAATCAAAATATTGGGTTGGGTCCACCTTTTGCTTTCTAGCATTTAAGGTGGCTTGAACACTTTTCTTTGTTTTAATTTATTACAATTATAAAACTTTCCAAGACAAACATTAATAACACACACAAACACACACACTGGATTCCATAGGGACTTTCAATAGGCGCAATGGTTTTTAAACTGTACAAACTTTATTTTCTACCCCCTTACCCTAAACATACTCCACAAAAAAAAAAAAAACAGTATTTTTAGATTTCCAGAAAACTTCATTCTGTATGATTTATATTTCTGATTAATTAAAAAATTACTGGTACTATCCTTGTGGGGACTTTTGATTCCAAGAATGCACACACATACTGGTATTTATTTATTTATTTATTTATTTATTTATTTATTTATTTATTTATTTATTTATTTATTTATTTATTTTTGTGGAGACATTGCATAGACATAATGGTTTTTTTTTATGTTTTAATGTTTTTTTTATACTGTACAAACTGTATTTTCTATCCCCCTACCTTAAACCTACACTTGCAGAGTTTTTTTTTTTTTTTTCAACTGCTTACATGCAAAATCTTTACCTGTCACACAATTTCTGAAACCTGAAACTCAAACACCAGAACAACACACCAAATCTGCAAACACTTATATGTTGATTCTCAGCCTTTGGTTTTTTTTTTTTTCTTTTTTTTTTTTCAAAACACAACACACAGTTCTCTGTCACACACAAAAATCTAACAGGAATTAATATTATGGCAAAGGTGTTTGCAAATGTACAGTATGCTTTTGAGATGTGTTTGTGATATTTTGAGTGCACTGTTTCATTTTGCAATAAATGTGAGGCATTTTGCACCTTGTGTGGAGTTTTTGGATTTGTGTGTAAAGTAAAAAAAAAAAAAAAAAGGCAAGTTTTGAAAATGTAAGCAGTTGAAAAAAAAAGTAAACTTATCCCTTATAGAAAACATTCAGCTATTTTAGATTTTAAACATTTCATTCTGTGTGAACATATTATTATTATTATTAATATTATTATTATTTTTTTTAACTTTATGTTTACTCCCTGTAGTGTCTGAATATGTGTGATATCTGTTGCTTACCGCATGCAAGAAAACACTGAGAAGGAGATTGCAATTGAGTATGTTATTGAAAAGAGAGGAATGCCATCTGTTGTGTGTTTCTCTATCTCCTCTTGTCTGGAGAGCGAGGTAAAATGAGACACCTGCAGATTAAGACAGTTATCTACATACAGTATATGCTACTTATATGGAAATACAGTATGTACTGAGTTTACAGATAATTTGGTCTACAATGTATTTGCATGTGTAAACAATCCCTTACAGGCTACTTACAGTACCTTGAGTCCTTTGCTGAGCGTTTTTTTGGATAGAACATTTTGGAACTGTTGAAGCCATTCAGAGGTTCCATTGTTATCCTGCAAAAAGTAGAAAAGTCTGATGGCACGTGCCTCCTGGATCACGCCTCCTCTTTCTTCAACACCTCCTACTGTAGAGCCAAGAAAAACATCTTTCCCTTTCCATGTTTTTATCGGAAATGATAAATTGGCGAATTTATTATCAATAATGTCCAGTATGGGATTTGAGACACAGTCCCCATTTTCTCTGGCACAAATATCTTTAAAACTTATCTGAGTTTGATTGGTTTTGACAGAGAGACTATGCACTTGCTTGTCAAGCTCACTGATTTCCTCAAACAAGGCACCTGTTAAAATGTTTCCTTCCACAACAGAAATTATGATCACTGAATAGTTTCCTTCACCATAGAGTCTTTGATTTGAAAACAATGAATCATTACTTGGAAAAGTTTCTTTTACAAAGTGTCTGGCTTGCTTGGAAGGTCCATTGATAGGTGTGAACTGATTCTCAACGTCATTGTTCTCGCGGTCTTTGAGAAAGTACAGTCCTCCTCCCAGAGCAGCGGACATTATCAGAGGAATGACAAAAAACCAAACCGGATAAGAACCAACCAGATGGCCAAGTTTCTCAAAAAGCTTAGAAACAGGTTTCTCAATGCAGTCTGTACGATAAAATGCCATAGTCTTCAAGGAAAGAGGAAAAACAGGCAAGACTAGACTGAAATCTGTTCTGAAAGATGTTCTCATCTGTTCTATTTATTAGTCTACACATTTGCTTAAACCCTGCCCAGAGGTGTGTTCATACAGTATAAGGAGGGTGATTTTGTAATAATTATCCAGAAGAAATACTGGCATATTTTATATTTCCTCAAAATCATTTTCATTACCCCAGGGCATTTGAACTATGAATGGAGGAAGTTTTTATTTATGGAACAGTTGGTGACAACAGTTATTCATTTACCACAGAAAAGGTTAAACGTCTAAAGGTAAATGCAATATGATCAACCAAGTTGCATGTGAAAGCGGTGTTATTCAGGCCTCTGACTGGCTGATCATTAAAAATATAGCTTGAACTCAGTAAACAAATACCTCAGAAAAAAACTGAAGCTGCTGTGGGTTTACTTCCCCAATTATTTTTGCAGGTTGCGGACAACTAGTCAAGAGTTTACTTATGGCAAAAGACACTAGTGGCAAAAACATTTTGTTTCACACACTGGTCAGTTTTGAGATTTGGGCTATTTGGCACAAATACTCTCATAAGTGTTTTTTATTCCACTTTAACTATTTGTATCTATAGTATGGGGGGGGGGGGGGATAAAGGCCTCCTGTAGTGAATCCATGCATTTTTGTAAGAAAAATATCTATATTTCAAACGTAATAAACACTTTTCTCTCACTTCCGTAGTCTATCAAACGCGGATCCGTTCCGGAGGATGACGCAGCACGTATGCGCAGCTCGTGCTCCTCTTAGATATTCTAGTCTCGTGAGTTTGCTTATAGGAGCAAAGGAAGCAAAGTTTCCTTATTTTAGCAAAGGAAAACCAGTCTCCTCTTGGTTTATATCGAAATACTCCAACATTTTTCTTTGCAAATCCTCGGTTTGTACTTCTAATTCATGGCAGGCGTTTAGTTTTGTTCTCTCTCCGCATTTGTGAGGCACGTTTTATTATGGATGCACACACTTTATTTGACGACTTGTGGACTGTTCAAATGTAACACCCACTGACTGCAGTGATAGAGTTCGGAATACCCAGGACAATTTTTAATATAACTCCGACTGGATTTGTCTGAAAGAAGAATGTCATATGCACCTAGGATGCCTCGAGGGTGAGTAAAACACAAGCTAATTTTCATTTTTGTGTGAACTAACCCTTTAAGACACTTCCAATTTACAGGTGGCAGGAAATAAAGGTTACTATTACGGGAACTTAGTACTTTAAAGTGAAAAAAAGTGAAAGTCGTGACATTTGTCAAGTATGGTAACCCATACTCGAAATTGGTGCTCTGCATTTAACCCATCCAAGTGCACACACACAGCAGTGAGAAGTGAACACACAACCGTGAACACACACCCGGAGCAGTGGGCAGCTATATCCAGCGCCCGGGGAGCAACTGGGGGTTCAGTGCCTTGCTCAAGGGCACTTCAGCCATGGGTATTGAGGGTGGAAGAGAGCGCTGTTCACCAAAGTGACCTGACTCTGAAAACACCAGAAGAAAGACACCAGGTAAAAGTCAAGTAACAGTTAAAAAGGGTTATCCATGACATACTGTTAAATTTTGGAGAAAAACTGGAGAGCAGTTATTAATCTTCATTGATCTAATGGCTTGGAACAATTTAGGAATATTTTAAGTTTATTTTAATTATTTCATCTAAACTCTTCAAAAAATAATTTAAAAAAAAAAATCATTTTTTAGCATACTGTATTTTAAAGATAATTTTGTAAAACCCAAATAAGCTTTACAGACAGTATTGGCAAGTTGGTTTTCACATGGAATTGGGCTACTTTTAAACTGTTTCTGTGGGTTGATTTTTACCTGTGTGTTAAAGGTTTGACATACTGCATAAATTATATTTGACTAAAATGCTAATATTGAAACACTTTGTATTTTACCAATGATAAAACAACACTAGATGTTACACTTTGTGAAGCAGGGCCACTGGTATGGAGCCTTTGAGCTGTGTTTATGATAACTATATACAGTGATTTTCATTTTGCATCTATTTAAGGTATGGGAATATCATATGTTGAGTTTTGATCTTTGGAATATGGTCATTGGGATATTTTTAACTGGCCATTAGACAAGGTCACAGTTACAGGAACTTAAGACATTAAATCAGAACACACACACACACACACACACACACAAAACAGAAAAACAATGCGTAGAATGTTTCTTTTCTTTTTTCTTTTCTTTTCTTTTTTTGTAAGTTTATATTTGTATGCATGATTATCCTTTTTTATTATTTTTTATTTGTTTATTTTTTACCATATTTTATGGTACCCTTTTAATATATGTAATCAATAGAACATAATTACAAATTACAATTGAAAATTAACGAAAGAACGAGAGAATCAAAATTATTTTGTAATGTGCATGTTTTGTTGCATTTTGGGCCATCATGACACTAAAATAAAAAGTAAGGCAAGGGAGGCTATGTCTCCTCAAAAAGTTGGATGAGAAAATAATCGATATTACAAAAATAAAACAGCGCAAATATGACCAAAAATGATATTAAAAGTCTAAAAGGTCCATTGACTTCTACAGAGACCCCAAAGCATGCCGTGACTTTTCTGGAGGCTCATTGAGATGAATGGGGGAAAGTCACGTGAGAGGAGGCAATGTCTCCATCGCACTATAATTAGATATGATCGGTTAAGGTTGAATGTGATTGGTTCATGTGATAAATCCCGCCTCTTGTTTTCATGCAAGCTCGCGGTCTGAATGAAGGAAATTATGGTGTTTTTGACTAATTATAAAGTAATCCCGCTTAGATATCACTACTTTATGTCACATCAAAATAAAACTTGAACTGGTCTGAAAACGTGATGACTGCATCAGTTTTTAGTTAGCATTCAGTGTGATGAAATGAAAGATATATCTTTGTGTCTGTGGCAGTGTTTACAGAGCTTTTATGTCGATGACCCGGGATAAGTTAACTATTAAAAAGAACTGTTAAGACTGCACCAGACAGCCAGCTCCTTAACCTCCTGTCTGTAAGCAGATTTGTCCTGAATGAGGCTTATAAGTGTGGTGTCGTCTGCAAACTTCAGGAGCTTGACAGAGGGATGTTTAGATGTGCAGTCGTTGGTGTAGAGGGAGAAGAGCAGTGGGGAGAGAACACAACCCTGAGGAGCTCTAGTGCTGATTATACGGGTGCTGGATGTGAGTTTCCCAGCCTCACTAGCTGCTGCCTGTCTGTCAGGAAGCTGTTGATCCACTGACAGACGGAGGTGGGCACAGAGAGCTGAGTTAGTTTGGGCAGGAGGAGGTTTGGAATCATAGTGTTAAAGGCCGAGCTGAAGTCCACAAACAGGATCCTCACATAAGTCCCTGGTCTGTTTAGATGTTGCAGAACATAATGCAGTCCCATGTTGACTGTATCGTCCACAGACCTGTTTGTTCTGTAGGCAAACTGAAGAGGATCCAGTAAGGGTCCAGTAATGTCCTTTAGGTGGGCCAGCACCAGTTTTTTAGTTTTTAAGACTTCATGACCACAGACGTTAGGGCCACAGGCCTGTAGTCATTTAGTCCTGTAATTTAGGATTTCTTTGGGATGGGGATGATGGTGCAGCATTTGAAGCATGAAGGGACTTTGCACAGCTCCAGTGATCTGTTGAAGATCTGTGTGAAGATGGGGGCCAGCTGGTCAGCACAGAATTTTGTTGGACACCTGGCGCACCTTCAGTCTTCGCTGATCTGAATTGCAGGTGTGGGGGAGTGGGAGGTTGCTGGAGGTGTTAATGGTTGTGTGGAGAGGTGTTCTGGGTGGGTGTGGGGTGTTTTTTCAAACCTGCAGTAGAACTCATTCAGATCGTCTGCCAGTTGTTGATTCTCCACAGTGCTGGGGGATGGTGTCTTAAAGTTGGTGATCTCTTTCAGACCTTTCCACACTGATGCTGTGTCACTGGAAGAGAATTGAATCCTTATTTTTTCAGAATAATTCCTCTTTGCCACTCTGATCTCATTTTCCAGTGTGTATTTAGCCTGTTTATACAAGACATTGTCCCGCTTCCAGTAAGATTCTTCTTTGGCCTGATGGAGCTGTCTGAGTTTTGCAGTGAACCATGGTTTGTCGTTGTTGTAGGTTAAATGAGTCCTGGTAGGAATGCACGTATCTTCACAGAAACTGATATATGATGTTACAGTCTCTGTGAGCTCGTCCAGATCAGTGGCAGCAGCTTCAAAAACACTCCAATCAGTGAGGTGGAAACAGTGTAAATCCCGGTCTGCTTCATTAGTCCATCTTTTAACACTCCTTAAAATAGGTTTAGCTGATTTTAGTTTCTGCCTGTAGGTCAGTATAAGATGAACCAAACAGTGATCAGAGAGTCCTAAAGTGGCCCATGGGACAGAGTGATATGCATCTTTTATTGCTGTGTAACAGTGATCCAATATATTACTGTCTCTGGTGGGACATGTGATGTGCTGTCTGTATTTTGGCAGTCCACATTCCTCTTTATAGTTTTTTTTTTTTCTATCTGACTTATGAGCTCATGGACGGCAAACGGTTATTCTGAGGTCGCATTGTTTACAAGTTTTACATGAGACATTTCAGTAAGTTGTACTGTATCTTATAAAATACCTTTTGATGTCTATTCATGTTTATTTCGTACTAGTGAACAGAAAGATATGATAGGGGTGACGAGGCAGGTGCAGGTCCTGGAATGCACAAAAAAAACGGTGCTGAAAACAGCATGTAATGTGCTCAAATAATCTACCCTTTTACTATTGTACTAATCTTCACAACACTCGAAAGCTCACATGCTCTGATTGGCCAGCTATCCAGTGTGTTGTGATTGGCTTAATACCTCAAGCGTGTGATGGAAATGTTACGCCCCTTAACATATTGTGATGCCCTGTCCGGCCAGAGCGATGAGACATAAACATTAAACCCATTATAAACGTGATATTGTCACGGTTGGTAAACCGTGATCTCTGGGTTTTGCACTTTGTGGTGAAATCTGTGTGTTTCGTGTCTGCACTGATTAGCTTGTGGGCGTCTCCGTTAATTGTCATCAGCAGCAGCTGTCACTCATTACCCTCTCCCTATATATATGGCTTGTCTCATGTCTTGTGTTTGTGAGAGCGTTGTTTCATGTTTGGTAACTGTTCTTTGCTTCTGTGTTGTTCTGCGTTGGATGTCCGTGTCTTCCCCCGGAACCTCATCCACTCATCGCACCTTCACAAGCATCACCACTTACCTTCGGCTCGATTCCCCGTAGGTCCTGTGCCATCCTCTCCTGCTGCCAACTCACCATCACCATCTGGATTACTCACCGTCTCCCACCATCTTGGATTGTCGTCTTCCCAGCGTTGTTTGTATTTTTGTGTTTGTTTTGTTTGGTCTTCATTAAACTGTTTCATACTCGCACTTGTTTCCAGCTTCTCCTTCACCCAGCCGTCACAGATATATGTTTGATTTTTAGACTTGTCTTCTTTCGGAAGGCCAAACAAAGTAATTTCGCTTTCTCAATGAAACAGCGTCACACACCACCTTGAGTGAGTGGAGACCAGAGGCTTAGAGTGAGCCACGGTCTAGAGTGTGCGGAGGCCAGCTTGAGTGAGCAGAGGCTGGTTGTCTTGAGAACGGCGCGGCCGGCGGATTCTACGAAAGAACTTGCGGCAACCACATGTGACCACCCCAGGCTGGACTCCGCTTCCTCCAAGGTGAAAACCCGATCTGATGATCCACAGTGCAAAGTTGATGTATTTCCTCAGCGACTAGCACGGATCAGCTTGACGAAGTGGATATCGTCCTCTTTTGGAAGGCCAAAACAATGTAGTTTCGCTTTCACAGTGAAAAACACACAGCGTCCATACGACATGGGCGGCGGCGGCGGCAACAACAAAACTACAGCGAGAATAAAAGGTACGCCTTTTTTCTTTGCGTGAACATCTGGGTGGCGTTATGCAAATCTTCCCACATAGTGACATAGAGATGTAGGGGCATGTTAGAACGAGTCGTTTTAGGGGGGTGTGGACAAGTCCTAACTTTTATAAAGAATATCTCTTTGGATTTGAGACTTTAGTCTTTGCGACTTTACAGATCTTCTTTATGCACCAAGAGCTTGTAACACTCCAAAGAGAAAGGAAAAGTTGAAATCGCATCATATGACCCCTTTAATTTCACAACAGGTATAGCATAGTTCACAATTACATAAAGCTGTCTATAATATTAATAGATAAACAAATGCTTGCTTACCTTATCTAGTTGTCTAAAACACCCCACACCAGTTTCGGGTTTTATTGGGTATGTCTGTGGCAGTTCTGTGTCCTTTGGCTATCCACGACCTTATGTATGGAACTGGATTGAATTTCAACAGTGGGTGTCCAACAAGATTCAGAAAAGGTAAGTATGATATGGTGGATGTGTGCAGAGAGGCACGGTTCGGGGAGCAAATCAAGTTAATTTGGGAAAATCCATGCTCACACTTGGCACTTGATATAGAAATGCTATTGAAGCTGCAAATAGCTCCTTCAGTTTATCAGGGATGCATTTTCCATCTGAATCTCTGTACCATCTGTAGGCCCGAATGACTGCACGTGGGCTGTCAATCTCAAAGTGCCAACAGTGCAATTCAACTTCAGTTTCTCCGTACATCACACCAGTGTTCTCGGGCCAGTACTGTGCGTAAAGCACCGTCAACTCCTCAATAAACTTGTTATATCCAGTCTGATCTGGCAGCCGCCCACCTTGAGATAATATATGTTCCTCCATGTTCTTAGCCAAACTTGAGAAAAACAGCCTTTGGTTTAACGTTTTGTCGCTGGGTTTTCCTTAGTTCAGTGTAGCGCCCTGGCTATCTGTGGGCAGATATTCCTTAGCTCCATTCGTTTTTTGTTAGATGCGCTATAAATTGCATACAGTTTGTCCATCGATATTTTAAAATAATTAATAGCGCCTATCTCTTTCACAATGTCACCTACTGCAAGTTCAAGCCTATGGGCTGAGCAGTGCCAGACAGTAATATTTGGGAAAATGTCCCTGAGCCTACTTGCTACTCCGCTTTTGTGCCCTAACATAACAGAAGCGCCATCACATGTTACTCCAATGAGGGATTTAGAAAGAAATTCCTCAGTCAAATTTAAACGTTCAAAAGCAGATAATAGATGACGGACAGGTCCTTTATCAGTTAAGTCATCTAGCTCTACGAGTTCAGTAAAAATGTTTGTAGGCATGTCCATACCTGGCAAATGAACCCTAACATATATGATCAAAGCACTCTTTTTATTTAAACTGGTCGACTCATCCAACATTAGACTGCATTTAACTCCATTTAACACTTGGCAGTCAATCTCCTGTTCAAAGCCATATGACGTTTAGCCTCCTTGTAGGTTGTGCAAAAAAACTCTAGCTGTAGTGGTAATCTATTCCGACTGACTATTAACAATAGCCTGTACTATCGTGTCTCCTTTCACCTTTTCAAGAATGTCTTGAAGAAGGTCCAGGCATTTTGCATGTTCAAATACTTTTTTTTTTTTGAGGGCTTGTTGCTGTTTTTTAATATCCGAAGCAGAAGAGATCACGGTGCACATGACCCATTCCTTTGCTAGTTTCATTCCCCCAAGTCTTTTCTGGCCCTAATGACCCCAATGTAGGCACATGTTGTGCAGCCCAATCTAGATTTGTCCATTACAAGCCAGGGATAGCAGGACTGTTTAATACTGAACTGAGCTTCTGTCCAAATAGTGCATTCCATCCCTGAGCTGTTGCCAAATGTCCCAACCTCTTCTCCGCTGCAAGCACTCTCCTCTCCCTCCAAATCTGAACTGCATTGTAGGCCTTCCTGTTGATCCTGGCTGGCTGGTGCCATGGCAGTGATAGCCCCCTGCTCGTTAACGACGCCAGTAGCATCCTGCATCTGCTCGGTACCACAACTGCCCTCCTGTATAGTCATCTCACTCCTGGTTCGTTTAGCATCATCATTTTCTTCTTTTCTTTTGAAAAATTATAAGATTTAACTGTCTTTTCAACATTTTTATTGCACAAGATTCCAACCCTTAATCTGACTGCTTTAAGTTTTGGCGGTTAGACAATTAGGTGGTCTGTGTACATGACGTAATTACGCAGCGCTTTTCATGTCCGAATCCCACTTAATAAAAAAAAAAAAAACTAATAAATAACATGAAATGGTCTTAAAATGTGCATGTTATATATATATATATATATATATATATATATATATATATATATATATATATATAAAATATGTAAAATTTATTATATAAATGTAAAGTATTGTGTTCGGTGTTGTTGTTTTTATACCACGTGAAGTGGTGGATCTGCGCAAATATGTACCATAACACGGACAATGAAAACCTGAGAGGTCCCGAATCCTGTTCCGGCAGGATCTGGCTTAAATTAAGCCCTGCTCATGCCATAATAAAGAGCAGCAAAACCACATTTATTGTTTGAATTTCAATATGAATTTGTCAGACTTTTAAAGCTGATATTTTCTTATTTAAAGTCAACAGATCACAAAGCTTATTGTGATTGTTGGACAGCAAGTTCACTGCAAAATAATATTAAGTTCACGCAAATCAGAACACAGCACATAGACTAAAGATCTTGATAACAAGAAGATATGATAACAGTATCGATTATAAGCAAGAATTGTTAATGATATTGCTAATGTCCACACAGCTGACAGCTTTACCTGTTATAGTTTGTTCCAGTTGTGTATGAAATAGACAGTGCTTTTCTGCATTTTTAGTTTGCACGTCTATGTCATTTTTGATCTCTCTCATGATGCCACAACTGGAGGTTCAGTGTTGCTGTTCGGCAAAAATAGAGAGTCATGCATCATGGTATTCTCAATAATGGCAGAAGACGGTAACTTGGGGGAGAAGAATTGTTGAATAAAGTTCCTTTTTTTTGTGCACAAAAGTATTCTCATCGCTTAATAAAATTACCATTGAACCACTGATTTCACATGGACTATTTTGTTGATGTTCTTAGTACCTTTCTGGTCCTTGAACTTGTTAGGATCCTTGCTGTCTATGAAGTGTCAAAAAGCTCTCAGATTTCATCAGAAATATCTTAATTTGTGTTCTGAAGATAAGCGAAGGCTTTACAGGTTTGGAACGATGTGAGAATTAATGACAGAATTTTCATTTTTGGGTGACACCAAATATAAAGTGGAATCCACAACTGTGCTGGATATCCTGATCATCCGTGTTATAGGATGTCGCATCACTAGGAAATTTTACAATTTGAAGACAAAACTTTTTGCCACTGTTACTTTCTCATAAAATACTCAGTTCTTCTAACCCTTTCCAAGATTTTTTCCCCCTGCATGGTTGAGTGCGGCTGTGACGGCTAGTGAAGAGTGCTGTTCCAGCCTTTAACAGGCGGTAGTTTTGAGCCCTCCGGGCCCCTGTCACTCAGCTGTCAGTCCCAGCCCATATGGGCCCTCAGAGAACAGTCTAATATCATATTTCACACACAACCCGCTCAGGGTCAGTGATTTCCCAGATGCAATATGAGAAATGGACTCTTCATCAAAGAGAAATAAAAGGAAAAGAAAACACTACCCACAATACAGACTTAAAACCATTCTAGAAAATGAATCTTTGTTGCTCTTTTGAGGGGGTAATTATTGGTGCAGTTGTTTAGGAAAATACATATATGGAGGAGATGAAGAGATCAGTCAAATCAATATTAAATTAAAATTAAATTAAATTTGTGCATTTAGCAGACGCTTTTATCCAAAGCAACTTACAGTGCATTCAGGCTATCAGTTTTTACCTATCATGTGTTCCCAGGGAATCGAACCCCCAACCTTGCGCTTTGTAACGCAATGCTCTACTACTTGAGCTACAGGAGCACTATATATATATATTATGTATATAGCTGTCAGTAATCAATGTCATTGTAGAAACAAATATATTTAGTCATCCATGATTCCAGAGTGAAGGTGTCCAATAACACTTTTGTGATATAGTAAGTAGCAATGGGCTGGTAATAAAATATGATGTACCCTAGTCAGTGCACTTTTAGGTGCACAGAAATTAACATCAACATGAACAATGAACATGTTTTACAAAATATTATGTTTTCACAAAATTTCTGTTTGTGCACATTTAGTTTCTGCAAAAATAAATAAAGAAAGAAAGAAAGAAAGAAAGAAAGAAAGAAAGAAAGAAAGAAAGAAAGAAAGAAAGAAAGAACTGATGGAGGGAACAGAGACATTGTGTCAAAAGTCCGACTCTAGGGTTAGCACTTGGGAGGCCAGACACCTCTGACATCATTGAGAAATTGTTGAGCATAATTTGCATAGCTGGCCATGCTTTGGACATCTGGGTATAAATAGGCCAACATAGCATTTGCTCACTCGTTCTGTTCTGACAAGTCGAGAAGCATCTTAGCCCATTCAGTGTCAGATCAGAGATGTGGCATAAGGGACACAACATCTCTGTCGCCTCCATCAGGGGATGAGGGTTACTATACATAACCAAGACGTTCCTTTTCAGTTGGTCACATTTTGACGTTGTGTTGAAGTCTGAAACTAGGGAGCCCTATACTAAACACAACAACTGCTGAACTGTGATACAAGTCCATGGGGGCACAGATGTTTACAGGCCTAGCGTGTAACAACCTGCTGCACCTCTCCTCCTTGTAATCCTCCAGTACTCAAGACTTCATTCTCCCACACCTGGGAGAGCCAACATATAAGAGAGAGGTCATCTCAGCTGGTGTTTTTTCTCATTCTGAGAAAGTAAAAATAAGTAACGGTTGAAATTACTGGTTGTTAATTTTGGGAAAGTGTCCATTTAGGTAAAGGTCACTATGGAGACCACATCCTATGGGCTTACTGAAAGGAAGTACTACATAGGAAAGGTTTCTGTGGTGGGCCCCACATAAGGGGAGAACTATCAAACACAGAAGCAAGAGACTGACTGTCTGTCTAGGGAAAACACTGAATCCTAAAAAAGGAGAGGGGCAGTGGACTAATACACATACTGTATGGGGCTGCCAGAGGGAACCACAGTATATGGAGCACTAATCCATTACAAGCGATTACTTAAGGGATAATTCCCTATTATGGATTCTTGTAGAGAATTCCTCTTCTAAACTCAGCCATGCAAGGAGTGCTTGAGTGATGGAAAGGTAGTCCAGGGTTCATAAGAAAGAACTGAACTGGACTCAATGAGGGCAAATTAACACCTCAGGGAGGAGAAAGGCACTAAAAAGGCACATATCCAGGCAGGGGTCTCAGAACAATGTGAAAGACCGCTCCGAATTCTGGGCATGATTCGTCAATGGAAAGGGCTTGGAGATCTCATACAAGGTAGAAGTGAGTGCAGTCAGGAAGTCTTCATAGAGAGGGCACTAAGTCCAACTGACTGAAGCGCCTCAAACAGATTTCTCTGAAGGACCACTTAGAGATCCCAAGTGGGGATAAGGCATAGCCTTGGAGGATTCAACCTCTGGGAGCCTCTTAGGAATCTGATAACCAGATCATGCTTCCCCACAAATCTGCCATCTAAAGTGTCATGGTTTGCTGCAATAGTGGCCACATACATCTTTAGTGAAGATGCAGACAAGCCCTCTCGGGGGAAGGAGAGCACAGACCCAATGCCACAACTCTGAGGATCCTTCCCATGGGAAGAACACCAATTCATGAAAATGTGCCATTTCAGGTTGTATAGCCACCTCATAGAGGGGGCCCTAGCCCCTAGCCTGTCTTCCATGGCTTTGCACAGAGTCTATGTCATCAGGTTCACAGGGGAAAACATATTCTTGTGCAGGCTCCTGGGCCAGCTGTGCACCCGTGCGTCCGTGCCAAGTGAGGCCTCGGTCATGGAATACCACAGTGGGCAATGGGGGGATTCTCGTGAAATCGATGTGCTCCTGACCTAATCAACTCCCAATCAGCTGGACTGTCTGGGGGAGAAGCCTCCACCCATCTCAGAGCATGACCTGCCATTAGAGGGAGTCCACTACATGATTGAGGTTGCACAGAGTACCTTGTCTGCCAGGTCTGTCAAAGGAGCCACTAACGAATGCGAGAAGTATACCGACATGCATCATGCTGGCTCGAAGACTGACCTGTTGCAACAGAGTATGAGGTAGCCCAGAGGGCATAGTCGGTCACTGAGTGCAGTTCCTGCAGAATCTCTGGGTTGGGATCACCCTCGTGCAGTTCTTTTAATGTCTTGGCCTGACAGACCAGCAGGATGGCCATGGCACTCTTTCTACCTGGGGGACCTGCATATACCCCCTCGCTGGACTCCCATCGAGGGTGGTAAGGACGGAGGAGCTGGCATAACATGTTTTACCTGAGAAAGACACCTTACATTATTTTGTCAGCTCATGCCAGGGTGTGGCCAGCTATGCAAATTTTGCTCGCCAATTTCATTGGCCTTTTCTCAATGATGTTGGTGTTGTTTGAGATTTATAGTTTTACGGGTTGTGTCGGGATTTGTTATAACGTAGATGTTGATGATTGAACATGATCTCATTTTATATTCTTTGAAAGAAAGTTGTGTTTGGAATCGCATAAATTTTAGCTTCATTTTTCCATTTAGCTTGTAATACTTTTGCTTAAAAAAAAAAAAAAGGTCTAAGTGAAACTTTTTTATTACAGGGTTTGGCACTCTAATTTATAGTCCCTAATAACTGTAACAAAATATTGGCAGCTGTGTCCAGTCCAGTCTTCTCTGCAGTGTCTACTTTAATCCCACAAGTCTACATTAAAGAGCAGGAGACAGACTGGCACCTGCAATTATCCCTGTTCATCCAGCCATGGGCCTATTTCCCTACACTACACTCCTCTTTACACAAACACACACACACACACACACACACACACACACACACACACACACACACACACACACACACACACACACACACACACACACACACACACACACACACACACCTGCCAGTAAAGGCTAAATATTATGACTAGCAGACCTTTACAAACAAGCACACAAAACTTTTTTGCATTCCCATGCAAGCCTAATATACAAGGACAGCTTCACAATGTCATGCTGCATTTAATTATTCATGCCAACACCTTGCAAATATCACAAAAATTCCCTGCACTGCTACATTGTACTTACCATGCTAAAACTGCAGTGCCTTTAAACATCCAGTCAGGATGTATTGTAAGAAAATAACTGATTAAAGAATTGCTGAATATATATTCTGCTATATTTGTATAAGACTAACAAGGGCACCCAGACTCCCTATTGTTTAAAAATATAAATGTGAAGTTATTTTAACAGATATTATTGTTGTCATAAGCAGTCTTGGATACCTACAAAAGCCCCTTTCCTCTAGGCATACAACTGCTGAGTTAGCAACCAGAAATTCATATCTCTATGCGCGGATTCATTTCTGTTCCTGTCCCTGTTGAGCTTGAGCTGGTTCATTCATTATATCTCATTCATTCAGCAGTAAAGGCAGATGTTCATTTGTGTTATGTTATAAATAGTTATCACATTTAATAAAAATATGTTTAAGTTTGTGGTGGGTGTTAAAAAGAAAGAAAGAAAGAAAGAACACTTGTAACTGACACACACACACACACACAGACACACACGTGTGTGTGTGTGTGTGTTAAAAACATTAAATCAGATATACAGTACAATATTGTTTATAGCTTTTCCCACAGTAATAAACAATTACCTGCGGGTAAATAAATGATGCAAGTATTCATGTTTTTGCATAGTTATACTTTAATCGCTTGTTTAAAACATAATTTGTTAGTAATTTTACTTCCTTTTACTGGCACAAGTAGGTCTAGGAATCCCAAGTCACTGTATATCCTTCAAGTTATAAATGTTGGAACAAGACTCACAAACATTTACTTGGAATAATAAATCATTAAATTTGGGCATTGCCTTTATGACTGTTGATTTGATTTGTTTTTGTGAACAACAAAAGGTCAATGTCACAGTAAACAGCACATATTATATTTTAAAGAAAGTATGCATTTTGACTGAACAACCCACTTTACCATTTACTACAAGGTTGGTAAATGATGATAATAGTTATGCTTTTAGATATGCCATTATGATCAATGTGCTCTCAACTTCATATTCAATAAGTCAAGTTTGGTGAAATGTTAGACTACCCAGAATCCTGGAAGTAAAATTATGGAATAATGGTATTACCTAATAGTAGGCACTATTACCATGCGACTTATGAGTTTCTTTCTTCTGTTGAGCACAAAAGAAGATATTTCGCAGAATGTTGGTAACCAAACAGTTAAATGCATATTTTTTTTATTATATAAATGTAATATTTTCTTAATTCTATTTATTTTAATTTATTTATTTTTATTTAACTTATTGATACACAATACCCTGTTGGGTCAACTTAATGGCTGCTCTTTGTTCTGCACTATTTTCCACCATTTTAAGACAAACGGATTTATTGTGTTTTCATATTCAAGAGATTATAAGCTAGATACAACTTTTTGGTGGGGTTTGCATCGAATGTTCTTCGACTTTTATGCATAATTAATTTGTTTATGAATAAAGATTGATCTGTTGAAAACAGTTATTTTGAGTTAGATGCCAAATGCTCTCCTCCTATTCAAATTTTACATTGAAGGGGTGAATACTACATATTTGCCCACCGGCAACTATAGTTGCCACACATTCTAATATGATTTTCAAGAAAATAAACTAAAACCTGGGGAAATTAATGAAGAACATGTTCACATAGGACACTATTAACATGACTATATGCATGAAACCATTCGGAAAAATTGGGCACAAATGGGTTAAATATTGTTTTGAAATGCATATGCAGAAACTGAAAAATACTTCTGTTGCCCAGGCAGCTGAAAAAAAAAAATGCACTCAAACTATTTTATTATGTGTTAGAAGTTGCGATAAGGAAATAAAGGTCACACTTCTACATTACAGTACTTCCTTTTACCAGCACCATCAGGTCCAGGAAGTTCCTCAGATTCAAGTGTCTACCCTTCATGCTCCATGAAGAAAAGATGCTATCATGCAAAAGTTTCTTAAACTGGGATTCAAGCTGTTCAAAACAACAACAACAACAACAAACATCAGGCAACACAAACATTTACTAGTAACTAGGGTTAGAACATCTGCCTATCTGACAAGAGAGCATATTTAAAAGACAATAATATTTAGACAAGTTTAAGGATGTCAGCCTGAATGGAAATAAAAATAAATAAATAAACAAACAAAAATAAATAAAAATGTGGTTATTCACACAGTATCACAGCTTAATTTTTGTAACTCGCTGTATGATGGCATCTTCACCGCATCTGTTTTTAAAAAGAGAAAGAATAGAGTATACGATTCCATTTCCCCGGTACTAGAAAATCTGTACTGGCTCCCTGTTCATCTAAGATCTTAACATTTGTATACAATTCTTGAAATAATCAGGCACCTTTGTACCTTATAAACCTCCTGATATCTTATAATCCCCAGAGCCTTGTGTTCAGAAAATTATACATTTCTGGTAGTGCCTATAGGACAGACCATCAAAAAGGTGATTGAGCTTTTGCAGTAATGGGGCTGAGACTGTGGAATGAGCTGCCTTTACATATTAGATCTGCTAAATCTCTGTCAGTGTGTAATAATCTGCTGTAAGATCATTTTATGCTGGCAGCCCATAGTATGGTGTATGTGATTGTTTGATCTGTCAATATGTGTGATTGTCTTTTTTTTAGCTTTTTATGTGGCACTGTGATTAACCCGCATGGTCTTTTAGTAGTGCTATATAAATTATTCCAAACCCATATATATATATATATATATATATATATATATATATATATATATATATATATATATATATATATAAATATATATATATATATATACCTAATGGAAAATCTTTATTTTATTCAAATTATTTTATTCTAATTCTCACTATTAACAAACTTTTCCTAATTTGCTACCTATTAATAGTTATTCTTAAATGCAGTCTTGTACAACAGATGTTTCTGTTTGTTTCAAATTCATTTCAGATCTAGTTTGTTTGGTTCAAGGTTTAATGTTCTTTATTAAATATTGTTTTGAAATGCATATGCAAAAATTGAAAAATACTTCTGTTGCCCAGGCAGCTGAAAAAAAAAAGAAGAAAAAAAATGCACTCAAACTATTTTATTATGTGTTAGAAATTGCCTGAATGTCGATAAGGAAATAAAGGTTGCACTTCTACATTACAGTACTTCCTTTTACCAGCACCATCAGGTCCAGGAAGTTCATCAAATTCAAGAGTCTACCCTTCATGCTCCATGAAGAAAAGATTCTATCATGCAAAAATTTCTTAAACTGGGATTCAAGCTGTTCAAAAAAGTAAACAAACAAACAAACAAACAAACAAACAAACAAACAAACAAACAAACAAACAAACAAACAACAACAAAAAAACCCATCAGGCAACACATAAACATTTACTAGTAACTAGGGTTTACACAATGTTATATAATAACCACCCAGCAAGGTGTTTCTCCACTTAAGTGGAAGGTTCGGATGACCAAAAAAAAACAACAACACCAAATAATAGTAATAACAACATCCATTTGTACTGCCTACCTAGGCCATTCTGCTCCTATACAGAAATAAATTCTTTGTATTGAGGCCCTTATGATTGCACAATGCCCTCTTCTGTTCAGAAAGCGCACAACATTTAACATTTATATTTCATTAAAAATCAAACAAGCATTAACACTACCAATCAAAAGTTTGGACGTGCTTGTCTAAATGTTTTTCTCTTTATCTAAATGATCATATGATGGCACAAATCTTTTGATCCAAAGGCTAAATGCTGGAATGAGTTTAATTTTGCCTAGTTGTAAATGTCTGAAATTGAAACACATATTGTTGGGGGAAATAATAAGTGACTGCTAGACCTAGAGTCTACATTACATAGATTACCAATGACAATGAGAAGAAGTTGACAAAGATAATTTATTTCCAGTGTTTTTTTTTTTTTTTCTTTTCTTTTCTTTTTTTTTCTCTGCAGTTGGGAGTCACACATATGAGCATTCAGAGGTAAGATGAAATCCGCACACATAAGTATGAAGTCATGCATACTCTCCCGAGGAATCACATGCTGGCTACTACACTGGTCAGCTCGGAAAAAATATGTGACTTTTTGACAAAGGTAACATAAAAAAAATACCCATTTAAGATATTGCCTCAATAAAAGACCAGGGTAAAGACGAATCCAGTGGCAAAGCACGAGATGACTTAAGACTATTGACTGATGAAGCAGTGGTAGCTCTGGGTCTGCTTTTGCATCGTTTTGTATAAAAAATTATTTTTTCTTTCTTTCTTTCTTTTTTTTTTATTCTGATAAAATTCAATCATTCATTCACAATACATATTCCATATTAACAAACAACAAAATTAAGAAATGGCACCTTTCCTGTCACCAGAACCAGTTGAGGCACTTTTTTGTAAGGAAACTGAATTCCTTGTAATTTTATGACTTATTTGCTGTTAGGTTGTACTTTGCATTTAAATGGTTCAACATGACAATACCAGTAAGCATAGTACTGCTACAGATGTTCAGGCTCTGGTGCTTTCACTTTAGCACTTACTTTCACAATCCTGTAGAAATATAAAAAATGATTTCATTCTTCTTCCACATGTATATCTGGCTGTTATGATGCACTGTAAAAGGGATTTCCACAGCGCACAGCTCAGAAAACAGCCCATATCAAGGCTAACCTTCAAAATAATAATAATAAAAACAAAACCAAAAAAGAAAATACTTCAAGTACAGACATTATTTACATTTTTTCACTAATGAAAACTGCAACAAGCAATTTACGTGTTAGTCAATATAACAGCAAGCATATTACATTCTTCATGAGTAACATCAGGAGTTTTCTTTTTTTTTTTTTGTCCTAACCTTGGACGAGATGTCTTTTCATTTCCTTTGATATTAGTATCCTTCAGTAACCAGTTATGCAAATGCATGTCTGTCAAAGTCAGAAAAATTGTGTGCTGTCGAGGCAGTCGGTAAACATTGGTATTGTACAGCCTCTGAATATCAGGCCACTTCACCGTCATGCATATATTACTAGCTTTCAAGAAAACAGCTCCAGTACTGATCCAAAAACAATGAGTCAGATAACTCAAAATTGTTAAAATTACTCCAGTTACTTTTTTATAAGCCTATACATATAGATATATACAATTTATATTTATAATATATATTCATATTTATAGATACTTTGTTTAAAAAAAAGGACATGGGGATGGAAAATAAAAGTGGAGTAACCTTAGCTCTAATGACAGTCATTCGATTTAAGGCCTGTTCACACCAACATGCATGTTTGGCACAAAAATTCATCCTGATTTTCACATACAGTTTGTCTTTTCAGATCTAAACATACAAACTGCAGACAGGTTGAATGAAAACGCAAAATTACTCTCTGACAGGTGCTTATAGAAAAGCAGAAATACCCCGCTAACCCTATAGACCCCGATACACAAAGCGCTGTGCAAATGTTCAAACAGCCATTCAGATTTTTGTATTTGCTGTGGTGCTTATTTAACAAAACCCAGTACAAAGACAATAGAGCTGGTTGCAGATTCTTATTCTATTCACTGGCACTTGGCAAACTAATTGTGTTTGAGAGTGCCACCATGTCATTTTATGTAACAGCGGCGGCTCTAGGCATGTCACAACAAGTGCAAATCTTACTGGTTGGCCAGTTTTCTTCACAATGTGATGGAAAAGAGATTTGTCCCATAGATGGCATTGAGAAATCTCATGTCGGTCTAAACCAGGGCAGGGCAACTTCGGGCCTGGAGGACCACTGTCCTGCAGAGTTTAGCTCCAACCCTCTTCAAACACACCTGAACAAGCTAATCAGTGTCTTCAAGATCACTAAAAAAGCTACAGTCAGGTGTGTCTGATTAGGGTTGGGGCTACAGGACAGTGGCCCTCAGTTGGTCTAAACAGATGCATTACCAGTTTGTGTTTGTGAAATACGAAAATGCATAGAATTTTCACACCTAACATTCACCTCGGTTTGAACAGGCCTTCACACACACATTATGACACTCTTACACATATGCAAATTATTCTTTTGTTTTAAAGATATTGGTAGAATCGTGAGCGCACCACTTGGGCTCCTGACAATTTTTGTGGATGAGAATCAGCTCCAGAATTCAAACTGTTTCTGGATTTGCTCTTTGACGCGCCTCCGTTTACTTGTTCAGAGCTGGCCTGGGGACATGAAGAAGCAGAGGGAGTCAGTCGCTCAGCACTCACTGCTTGGGCCTCTTCCATTTCTGTCTCTATCCCTTCTTGACTTTTCAACTCTAGACTGGTCTGGGAG
Source organism: Cyprinus carpio (assembly GCF_018340385.1). Taxonomy (NCBI): domain Eukaryota; kingdom Metazoa; phylum Chordata; class Actinopteri; order Cypriniformes; family Cyprinidae; genus Cyprinus; species Cyprinus carpio. Next base: position 5,522,515 of record NC_056620.1, read on the forward strand.
CCCTCAGTTCGATGACGCTCACGAGCAATCCAGTCCCGGACAGACACGTCCTGAGAGTCACACTTGGGTTTGAGGTGCTCCACAGAAGACATTTCGGCACCTTGGTCCACCCCGCCCTGTTCCCTCCAATCATGAATGACATCTAGTTCAGCAAAATCCCGCTGGCCACCCATAGTATGCCGCCGACGGATGCCCTTTTTCTTTCCACGTGTCTCTGTAGAGCGGGTCTTTTGCGTGCCAACACCGAACATGTCATCGGCAGAGGCACGTAGACGGGACCTGAGTCTCTCTGTGATTTTAAGATGCCACGCTGGCTCAACGCGGTCCGATTCAGTGCGCAATGAGGCACTAAGGCTGCCAGTGGAACGGCCTCTCTTCATCACCTCCAGAACTCGAGAGAGTCTATTTGATTCATTCTTGCTGACCCCTTGATTGCCGCCACCAGCCCCTGCCTCCACAGATGAATCGCTATCCGTCTTTTGTCGAAGGGATCGCCTCCTGGTCAGAGAGTCGCATTCTATGAGCTTATGGGAGGGCAGCAAGCGGCAAGCTAGTTTGGGCGTGCTGTTGCCACCATCTTCTGTGGATGGTATGTCTATTCCAGTGATGCCAGGGTTAAACATTGGGAAGTCGATCTCACTGTCGGTTTCCATCGGCCGTCCCTCACTGATGAGCTCACTGCGCTCGTCATCTGCCTCGTCTCCTCCCCGGCTTTCTGCCACAGACTGCACCTCTGGACTTAATGTGATGGACTCCACTCCTGTCAGAAAGGTGGTAGAGGAAGTGGTTGAGTAGTCCGACGTAATAGAGCTCACCTCGGCAGTTAGCAAAGCCCCCCCAGGAGCAGGTAATTGCTCAGGGGCCGGTGATGTTGTCCCCCATTTGCGAGGTCTGGTTCTGGGTACAGAGGCTCCAGAACTCATGGTGCCCAAGTCTGAGGTGGTCTCATCAAACTGTGAGAAAGGATCTGAGAGGGTGGATCTGGTGGTGCGACGGTTGAAACCAGGTGAACATGAGGGCTTGGGTGATGGAGAGAGAGCTGAAGAGGGTTTGTCTTTCATAAAGAAAGAGTTTCTGTTCTCCTTCTTGTTCTTCGGGGTTGACTGTGCACTTACACCATTCTTCTTCTCTCCAACAAGTCTTCCGCAGGGGCTGGACCTGTCTGCCACCTCCTCCTGGCTTTGCTTTTGAGTTAGGTTTTCATTCTTGGTGAACAAGGTATCAAGATCGTCATCAGAGCTGCTGGGTTGCAGCTTCTCCTTGTGCTTCTTTCGTTTGCGGTTGGCCGCAGCAAAAATGGAGGAGACTCGTGGCTGAAGGAACTCGCGGCTGCAGTGGTCCTTCCCTGATCCCCAGGAGCCCTGGACAAAAAGAGAAAGCAAGAGTGACAGACTCAGTCACAGGGAAAACAAAAACAACTTTGTAAATCAAGGAGCCATAAAGCATAAAGGCCTAGCAAGGAAACATGGAATAAAAAGCCCAACCGCTGCCCTTAAAGATGGCTAACCCAGAGTACTCCACCTGCTTCTCTGATAGCAGCACAAATCAGAGGTTGAAGGACTGAACATAGAAAGAAACATTAGAGACAGTCACAGAGCTCCAAATGAGGCCTCTGTTTCAGAACAGCCACATAGCACAAGCAGCATCCGCAACACGAACAGCACTGCCACATGGAAAAAACTGCATGGGTTGCATTTGAAATCAAAGCTGGAGCCAGATGACAGAAAAAGGGATGGGAATCTTAATCCATTTAATGGGACGTCTAGTACTTTGGGAGTTAGATGAAGAGTCTAATTACAAGAGATCAACTGTTATCCCAACTTTTATCTTCATGTCCACCAACCTAACACAGTAATGGTTCTTGGTTGACAAAGTGATGTCTTAATTCAGTGAATGTCAGTCAGACATTAATTCATAAACTGAATGTACTGTTTTAGAATTGAGCTTGAGAGGCTGATACACTAAAATATTAGAACCAAGTTATATGTTAAACATACAAGAACTGTTAAAAGAGCCGTACAGCATGAAGATATTTCAGTTGCAGTAGTTTCTAAAAAATGGTTCTCGATTCCCACCCCTAGGCAGAAATGCTTAGTGCACCTTCTAGCAAACATCTCATTTCCCTGTTACACTGAATGCAGGGCATGTTCAACGCATGACATGATGGCCTCTGATCCATCTGTCCAGTCTCTTCAAGATGGCAACTGGCTCCCAGATGCTGCTTTGGGAGTGGTGGAGCATGTCAGTCTGGTGCAAGAACTACACTCACCCACTATACCTGCCCTATCAGAGAAGTGGCCTCGTTCCAAAAGTCAAACTCACCTTAGATTTAGCAGAGTCACTGGTTGGTGAATCTGTGGAGTAAATAAAAATGATACATGGTTAGTGACTTGCACTTCTACTGATCTCAAACAAACTCATATACAGAGGGAAGGTGATAAGCAGAGAAACATATGCATTGAGAAAGGGTGTGCATGACGACGAGAGCATGGCAAACAACAAGAGAGAGGAACATCGAGGAATATACTTCAAAGCAGGCACGCATGCAAACGAATGAGTGAGCGCTGTTTTACTGTAACGTTCAGATACATATTCACTGGTAGGGAGCAATCGTTCACGTGTAAGACCATCCAGCAAACACAGACAATATGGTAACATGAATCTGGTACAAAATACATTTTTGTGGTTGCAAAAGAGATCAGCTGGACTTGAACTTTTTATGAAGGAACAACTCCAACTAACAGGATGCATGGACCACAGAGTACACACAAAATGATGCAGGTCTTGCAGGCAGTGTCATTGACTGATGTGGCGTCATTGAGTGACATTTGTGTTATAATGACCTATATGGAAAATCTACAACCATCTGATTCTGACATGCTAAGATCCTCAGAAGCAGATATACAGAACCTCTGATTATAAGAAGAAACCAGGCAGAAATTTAATTATCTTTAGTAGAATTTAATATAATTTTAAGTAATCAGCAAAATATTGTACACAATAAAGAATATTAAGGCTATATAAATAGGCAAAAGTTAACCTGTATAAAACAGCAGCCCCACTAATAATACAATCATGTAGACAACTTAACAACTCTATAAATATATATATATATATATATATATATATATATATATATATATATATATATATATATATATATATATATATATATATAGTAAAGTAAAGTAGATTTAAATATAAGGGCTTCAACTAAAATACAAGCTTCACATACATTTAAAACACGTCTGAAGACTGCAATAAAGTGCATTACTGTACATTTTTAAAAAAAGTTTAATATATTTCTGCATGTCTCAGATGTTATTCATGTTTTGAGCCTGGATGTTCCGTTAAGTGAATTTTCTAACGGTAATTGGAAATTTTGCATGTCAACTATTAATTCTACAAATCTTTGCACTCTGAGCTCAAGTACAATGTGTGTGATTCAATGGATGTTTAATGACAGTGCTGAGGCTGTTCTGATGTGTGCTGTCATGACCACAATGAAGACAAGACACTCAAGGCATGAACCAGGGTCAGACGTGACAGGGGTCAGAGAGGGGCTAGCTACGCAGAAAAGATGACACTATGGGAAGACACAATGCCAGCAAGGAAAAGTTAAAGAACTGATTAACTGCTGTCTTTGCTCTCATTTCATTTTCCATGCCAAAGACTACAAATTTTAGAGGCTTATTTCTTCCGTGTTGAGTCCGAGCCCCCCCTGCACACCCCTTGGTGGTGACAAATGGTATGGACCGAGTGATATTCGAGCCGAGTAGAATTACCATGCTGTCTCTCCGTTTGTTCTGCGTTCAGAGAGAGAGAGAGAGAGGGGCGAGATACAGCGGAGAGCCTTTGAGACAGCAGCACTGCTCTACGCCAGGTAAACTCACAAACCACACCCCACAGAACCCAACACTTCTGCTGCGCTTTCCCTTTGCACTTTTTTGTTCTCTTTTCTCAGTCGCCCACGTCATAAAATGCGAGGGTGTCTGCAGACTAGGCAGCTACACTGCGGGCAACAGTCCTCCCTCTTCCTACAGTTCCAGCTGCCCATCACGGACACTACTGAGTCCATCAGTGACATCAAGGTGTGATAGACTCCGCCCACTTGTCCTGTGTCAAGATCAGTATGTGTGAATGCTGGGAAAGCCTTTAGGACACGCGACAGAGGGGCACTAGGGACAGAGGGATCAGAGATTGGCAAGCCTGTTCTGCGTTTTGGCTTTAGCTATTTGTTTGTTCTCTCTCGGAGAAAGAACATGACGTGTTAGTGCAGCAGTTGGCAGAATTACAGAGACGACCCAGTGGAGTTTGAACATGTAGAGAAAGAGACACACGAAATGGGTGAATCTCCTGGAAACGGTTGTATTTCACCCCAACATCAAAAGGAAAAAAAATCTGAAATTGTAATCTACGTAGGGAAAATGAAGCCTGTTCCAGACACCGTTAAGTTCTTTTGCATTATAATATTATTTTCATAACAATTAAGGATCTTCATCATTCTCATTACGGTAATGTGGTGGAATTCGGGCGAATGTTTCACTTTTTTTTTTTATAATATAATTATTGTGCCCCATTCTTCTCATTGTTGATTCTCAAAAAACATCTGATAATACTTTATTTTAAGAAACAATTCTTACTAACTTTAAGCAGCAAAATTAGGAGTTTATTGAGGGAAAACTCTTAATTAATAGTGAATATATATTCCATATTGTGTTACCAAATATTTTTATTAATATTCTTTTTTGCATTGTAGTAATGTGGGGAGGAAATAATTGAAAGAAAAAAAAATCTTAATGTTAAAAATAGCCTTAATTTTTCTTTTGCAAAAATAAATTTAATTAATTCTTTTTTTTTTCTTTTTTTGGGGGGTAAAATATGACCCAGCCATGTCTTTGACAGGTTTTGTGAGATTCACACAAACATGACAAATGAGCAAAACCGAAGTGGGATAAAGACAGTTGCAGAAATTTACATAATTGAAATTAAATCAGCTAAAGCATGGAAAGTAAAAATCCAAACCAAATAATTCAATGTCTCACAAAGCAAGCTTCTGTTGGCAAAAATGTCTAACATCTTGCCTCACAAACTCACACAGGCTTTGTAATTAAGCCATAGCAAAAAAAAATCAGTGTTGGGAGCAGCTGCTTCTGTTCTCAGAAAAGCAAAAGCATTTTTTTATCAATATTGAAATAAAATGTTTAAACATATTATTATACTGTAGTTTTTGTTTAGCTCACATCACAAGGCGTGCTCTTAGACATAATTATACTTAACAGAAGAGTGTAAAAGGTGAACCCGTGTCAGAGAGGGTCCAACCAAGGGCACATGTTACCTGACACTTCCCCTGGAGAGGTGCCTGTCCGGCCGATGTTGGTCAGCAGGTGGTCAATGTTAGGCACAGGCTGGGACTCCACAGCACTCTCCTCATGGACCGTAGTCTGAGCAGACACAGAGAAAAACAATTCAATGAAGCTGCAGTGATTCAAAGTAATGACAAGAAACTAGATTTTAATGGTTCTTGCTCATGCAAAATTATGCCTCCATGATGCTACAGGTGTTTTCAGTGATTTTCAGTGTAGGAGTTCTGGGTGGCTGCTAGCTGATTACTTACTCAAAACAGTTATGGATAAGATATACACTCAAGTAGTTTAAGGGTTAATTAGGGTTGGGGTGTGTTCAAAACCCTGATGCCAACCTTAGCAAACACACACACACACACACACACACACACACACACACACACAACAAAAAAGCAGCTGTACTAATCCATACACACCGTAGGTTCCTTGTCACCCTCCTCAGTGAAGAACCAGTCGTACTGCAAGAGAGCACCAGACTGCATTCAGAATTATTTCACCAATGCTCAAATACCTGACACAACTGGGACAGTGTTTTCATTTTACATGAGAAATTAAAGAACTCACATGCTGAATGAGCGTTTCTACAATCTTGTACTGGTCTGGCATGTGTGTCACCATGTGAGTCATATTGTCTTCAGATGTTCTCACCAGTGTTGGGCCAAACACAATAGCCAGATTCCGTGGCTCCATCTGACACAATGACAGATGAGAAAGATGAGACATTTCTCACAAAGTGAGTGTACACTCAGGACATATTCTTTTGAATGTCAGGGATTAAGACCAATGCAACAAATATGGCTGTTTTTTAAAAATCATCAGTGCACATTATTACACAATAACTTGCTCTGCCTATAAACACTACTTTCCTTTTGGTTATCATCACCAAGCCCTCTCCTCCATCTACATCAAGTCCCACCACTTCTGATATCATATTTCACTCAGGAAATAACAACTAAAATTAGCTGCATACTTCATTTCATGTTTTCCTTAAATAAGAGCTTTAAAATAAATATCTGGATCACTGAAAATCTGGGGAAAAGCTTGAAAACATGTCTCGAGAGCCCTGTTTTATGTGTTCTGTTCCATTCTGTTGCACGTCATCTTGTTGGTTTTGAATGAAAGTGCACATTCTCCGTGTACATCCCTGTGGACTACCAGAAATGTTTTACCTTGTTCTTTTCCGAGTTTTCAGCCACAGTTTTGAGATGTCCCGAGAGGAACTTCAGTGTTTCGTAATGGTGATCAGGCAACTCGTGAAGCTGAAAATTTTGAAGTTTATTTAGGGTTGCCATAACAATCAGTGAAATTATTAGCACTATAAACAAATGGTAAACAGCTTCATACCAGTCTTTTGAGCACTTTGAGTCTCTCTACAGGATCCTCTATTCTGTTGGCATCAATAAAGTCTGCATATCTCTCTACAGAGGGCATATCATGAAGGAAAATTACTTCAGCTGTCATATGTTGAAATTGCATGTCTTTATCACTCACAGCCACTAGATGGCAAACTTCATAATTAATGTTGAGCAAGTGCAAAATATAAATTAAATATACATACAAATATACATAAATAAAAAAGAGCCCAAAGCAAAGGGAATTACAACAATGACTTTTTAACCGTTAGTGAAGAGAGGTTCAGGAAGTTTTCTGAAGAAGGATTTGAGTAAACTGCTGATCACATTCAAGTCCTTCCATTTCTGTGGGGAATAGATAATGTATTAAAAAAAAGACGAAGAAGAAAAGGACCTCAAGGAAGAAGCAAAGAAAATGTTACACCCGACACTTGATGTGTAACACCAGTGTGACACCTGAACTTTAAACTCACATCATCCTCAATATCGATGTCGCCCATGCCCTTGTTATTGAGCTCTTCCTGCATGATGGAAATGGCGGCATTATTTCCTGGCACTCTGTAAATGCCAGTGTATTCCAGTCCTCGTTCTTCCACAAGCTTGCAGCACACTTCAACTATCAGAGGAACAAACTAAAACACACAAAGAACAGTCACTAGATTGGCAAGCCAATCTAAACCTCTAAGGCTGCACACCATATGAATGCGTGTCTTACATAGACAAATATGACTCCAAAATTAGCAGTATGAAAAACGTAGCAGGTTCCAATACAATTACATTCATCCCACAAACTAAACAATTACTCTTTAAACATTATTTAACACCCACAGCTAAAAATATCACTGGTGTAGAGCACACTCCCTTGTGAAAAAGTGTACTTGATTGGACTGCATGTACACCTGTAGCACATGTAAACCATAAAAAAAAGAAAAAAAAAGTGGGATGATGTAAAATTCAAAGTTTTACTTAAATGTGCATTTAAAATTATTTTTTAAATAATCTGTTAATAATAACACTTATTGTGATGTGTTGACTAACATTATAAATCACAAGTAAAGTAGCTGATTATAATTTCAACTGTAGTGTGTTATTCAATATTGCATTTAAAATTAATATATTTTATAGTATATTCAGTAGTACACTCAGTAACCATAACCATAATCAGTAACCATATATCTCAAGACAAACACAATTATAAAATTACATGGTGACACTTATTTTAAGGTGTCCTTGTTACATGTTACATGTACTTACTATTAAAATAACAATGAATTATGCATAATTACATGCAAGTAATCCTAAAACAAACCCTAATCCTAACCCCTAATCCTAACCATATAGTAAGTACACGTAGTTAATTAATATTACTCAGTACTTAAATGTATAATAACACTGTAACAAGGACACCTTAAAATAAAGTGTAACCAATTACATATAAAGATGTATTGAAGTCGTACACTCTAAAGTTAAGATCAGTTTATTTATATTAAAGTTAATCTATAAGGTATATTCATTTAACTGTAATAAACATGCTATTACAGTGTCATTATATTCAGTTAACACTTAAGTATATTCTTCTAAATGATATTATTTCAGAAATAAGTACTTTTTTTATACACACACTACAGAGTACTTCTTTTTCACAAGGGACAGCTTTAGATTGTCACTGAAATCAACTAAGCCAAGTGCAACAGTGAGAGAAAGGACATTCTTTGTGGTCTTACTCTGTTGGTCTGAGCTGGAGGGCAGTCATCTAGTCTTACTCCAAATGTGATTCCATGAGACGATTTCTTCTCAAATGGCTTTCTCATCAGTCCAGGGATGCCCTTCCTCCATGTGCCCTTATCTTTTGGTGGACTGGTTTCATCTATTCACAGACGACCATAATAAGAAATTGCCATAGAGACACTATTGAGCTATATACCTACTAAGGCAGCACCATACCCAAACAGAAACTCATAAATGACTGATTTGCAATCAACAGCAAATGACTTCGGACTCACTTAGTTGATTACAGTAGAGTTTGATGTTAGCATGTTGCTAAGCAAAATACTCTAAGCACACAAAAATACTTTACATACACAAGCACACAATACATTTTTATTGATACTTAAAAGTACTGAATACAACACAAAGAGTAAGTGCGCTTGATTCTTTTACCTTTGTGCATGGCTTTCCTGTCGTGGTCCTTGTTTGGTGAGTGAGGGCTTGTGGCTTTATTTTCCCCTTTACCACCCAGTAACGTCTGCCTGATGCTCAGGGACTGACGGGACGCTCTGGGTGAGGGTTCTGTCTTACTGCTGGTTGGACTGCAACAAACAAAAACCAGGTCAAGATGTAGAAGAGAAAGAAGACTACAAGAATTGATGGGAACCCTTCCCTGTTTCCTTCTTACCTCATTAGAGTGTTGTACTCCTTTATTTTCCGGTTGATGAGGTCTGTGCTAGTTACAGTTGCATTCTACAAAAAGAAGAAGGAAAGAGAGAAAAGGAAGACAAAAGTTGATGTCAAAGGAGTGGATGAAAATATAAGAGTGGAATCCCCCCAAACACGCCAGAGGGCTTGTGGATAACCCAGTGCTGTGTAAGAAGACAGAAGAAGACGTGCTACAAAGATGCAATGGTTTTCCTGAAGTGTTACTATTTATTTTCTAAAAAAGCCCTAGGTTATGTTCAGCTATTGTAAGAAAGTTCTTTAAATAGGGTCTTTTTCCATGATTCATGAGGAAGTCCAAAACATCCACCATATCTATATCAGGCACTAGACCTGGATAGACTTACCCATAATTCAAAGATGAAGTGTGGTTTCTGCACCACTCACGTCACTAAACGAAAGTTTCTCGTCTGCCATTGGTCTAATGGCTGAGCCAAAGTTAAGTCAAATATATTTTCACAATTCACACTGTTTCAAAGCAGCTTTAAAAAAGTCACACTGAATGTTTATAAAGTCTGAAAAGTCTGATACTAGGACACATGTCTTAGCATTCAAAGGTAATTAAGGATTTAGATAATGCTCAGTTTTGTTCTAAGTGAGAGTGTACAATACTCAAAAAGCATCGATGAGGATACACTCAGCTGTCTTAAGCGAAAAATAGCTGGTTGTCAAAGAGTCTGATGTGAGTTTAACATTTTCCATTATTTTATAACATTATGTAGTTTTAATTTTGTTTTCTAGCTTTTTGCCAACTTTGAAATTTCTACAAACTGGCAGCATCACTTGAATAAAGTTTAAGCAGAAATATTATAATAATATAGATTCTCCAAACTTCAAATTCATCAATGCAACTTTGTTCATCAACCCCCCACCAAAAACATTTAGTTTTGTACATACAAGAAAAAAAAACCTTAATTCTTCTTGAAATGAAATTATATAGTAAGATTCACTGTTTAGGCTTGCCACCTTGAAACTTTAGCACACAAGTACAGATGTTTTCTGGAGAGCGATATCTGAGAGTTGTGCCAGCCAAAGTATGACATCTCACGTCTGGTGCACAAGAATAGAGGCTTGTATAGAGCAGATATGCAGGCGATTTGATGGAGAGAATAGGGGTTAATGGGAAGTGATCTGGATGCAAAAGTGTATAACCTGCATTAGCACCACAGCTCAACGTGTAGGAGCATGAGTGTTAACCACTAGTGCTCCAACAAAAGTCTCAACAAATATGGATTCAGCAAAAAAACAAAACACTCACACACAAAAAAAAAAAAAAAAAAAACTTCCAAGCATCCAAGTCTCTTAACATAATTGGGATAGTGAAGTATGAATTCTTATGTCACCACCTTATTGTCAGGTAAAGCTTCTTTATTTGTACGTAAGAATTGAAATTGTACTTGGGTAAAAAAAAGTGTGTCACCTCTTCATCCAGGTTGCTGTTCTCTTGAATGACCCGGATCCAGGACAGCATTTCCTCACGATCTTCCGCCTGGAACAGGTATTCACAGTCTGACGTTGTCAGCCGAAGTACGTTCTTCCGCTTTGTGTCACTGTAGGAGATGTCAATCAGACAGGCTTTGATGCAGACCGGAAGAGGCTCTTCTTCAATCTGGAAGTTAGCATTGGTTTGTCCGTCCCTCTTGTCCTTGTACAGATAGAGGCAGTGACCACGAAGCACAGCATAGATCTGCTTCCACGACCGCATGCTACTGCTCACACGCTGTAGAAAAGACAACAGAATCACGAGTTAAAATCCCAAATACAGAATACACAAGTTGATAAAATTAATAACTTATTGCAGCTTCTATGATTTTACACCCTTAACCATGGTAAAATCACTATAATCTATGGACGTATTGTTTAAATGTAACCCCATATTGTACATGCGTTTACTTGATCTGAATGGTGTAAATATCCTAAGATCTTACAGGACAAGATTTCTGGTATTACCTTTGCCAACATTAAATGTTTCTGAAAGCCTGCCAGCCATTCTCAATCATTCAGAGGTGCAAAGACTCGTTGCAACATGTTTACAATATGTCAAGGTCTCCTACAGCATCACATACCAGCATGCTCTGAAAATACTTTCATTCAGTATTGGGACCCGGAACAAAAGAAATCTTGTGAATTATGGTGTTTAGTGGTGTTGTACCTTTCCCTTATCTGAGTTGAGCTGCCGGAAATGAAGTGGACCCTCTTTTGTGGCATCAGTGAAGACATCTGAAGTAGAGTCTCTCCTAGAGCCTGAGTCCTCAGAGGATCTGTCAAAAGCCTGAAACAAACCAAACATGGATTAACCAGGATTCATCCTTTTAGACAACTGCCATTGCAAACCCTATGAGATACTTTATCAGTTATATCAGTTTGGTATCTGGAAGACCACTGAGTTCAGTATTCAGTAATCAAATTGATTTGATCATAAACATTTGATCATAAGCAATGCTAAAGGTTTAGAAAAGAATACAAGTGCTTGGTTACAAAGTCTCTTTCCATCTCATTATAATCATTTTAGGTGCTATTCATTGACCAAATAAGAGAGAGAAAAAAAGAAGTTACTTTGCATACAGGTCAGGGTGCATGATTAACATTCATTTTAATAAGAAATTGACACAAAATTATCATGAATTTCCAAATTTAATGTTAGCTGGAGATCAGATGCCAACAAGACAGACCTTTATCTAAGGTGTGAACTAATAATAATTTGTCATATGTTATCTTTATTACAGCATTCTCACTCACCTTTCTAAGTCCCTTGAATCCATGGGTGTGTTTTAATCGACCGCCTGTGCAGACACAGTAAACAGAGAGATCATACAGTGCGAGAGACAGCAATAGAAGAGGACTGACTCTTCAAACTTGTGGTAGCTTAAGACTTCATGTCCTGATCGTAAACTTACCCTCTCTCTTCTCTGTAGTTATCCAAGCCCTCATCGAAGGATCTGGAACGCTCCGTTTTTTTTGCTGAATATTATTATTAAATAGTAGGTCGTAAGGAATCTAGGTTGGAGATATGGGAGAACTCATGGTTAAAAACAAAAGCATATTTTTGATGCTGATGATATTGTATGTGTTTGTGTTAGCAGAGATGTTCCTCACCCTGGTCGTGGGACAGCTGTCGTCGTATTACGGGAGAAGGGGAAGTTGGACTGGGTGGGTTTGTGGTGATTATAGGTGTGCTGGAAATAACGGCAGATGCAGGAATGTGTGTGGTGTCATGGTCGTTACTGGAGCTTGACGGCTCATCTGATGACAACAGATATGAGACACTCATAAGATTATTTATCTTAGTGGTATATAGCATGGATTAATGTAGGTCCAATAGAGACAGCAGAATCAGACAGTCTGGAGGAAACATGCTTAATCATACAGCTAAGAAGAATGAGTAATCATTAAACTGATAAGCCTCCCGCACCTTTTCATACACAAGACAACACACAAACATTAGGGCAGACAGATTGCATCACTGGGTAAAATATTCAGCTTTTAACCACAAGGATTTCCTTCTCTATAGTTTTAGTGGAAAGTCCTAGTGATTGCTCTCCCTGCAGTCTCTGTATAATACACTAATACACTTTATGATGCAAAAATACCAACTGAGAAAATTCCCATTTCGGAAAACCACAAGGCTGTGAATGCTGTGCGATTTGGTATAGTGTTTATAATTATATAACTTGACTTTAAACTTCATGCATGTTAATCCTTTCTTGAGTTCATCAGTTTCAAAGCCCAGATATGTAAAACTTAGCACTGTCGATTGGCTATGTATAACAAAAAACAAACATTTACATTTAGTCTTGGTTAGCCTAACGCCTAACACAAAAAGAGAAACACACACACACACACACACACATATATATAATAAACAAACAAAAAGAAGTAGATAGAATAGAAAAAAATAGTAGAAAGAGAAAGCTAGTGTTAGAGGACTTTTTTAAGAAAACAAGCAGTTAGAAAACAAATAGAGAGTGCAAGTGTTAGTGTCAAGTCAACAAATAGATAAAATAGAATTAGAATAGAGTGCTAAAGTTAGAGGATCAAATAAAGATGGAAGAGATGTGTTTTTAGCAGTTTCTTAAAGCTGCTCGAATTGAGTTGGGCAGCTCATTCCACCAGAAGGGAACAATTAATGTAAAAGTCTGTGAAAGTAATTTTGTGCTTCTTTGGGGATGGTGCAATAATGCACCGTTCACTTAAGGGCACATAAGTCTGAAGTAGTGAATTTAGATAAAGGGGTGAAGAGCCAGTGGTGGTTTTGTAGGCAAACATCAATGCCTTGAATTTTATGCCAGCAGCTAAAACAAAAACATATCAAGCATAAAACATGGTATATTAAATACAGTCTACCAAACCAAACACAACACAGTCTACCAAGATAAAAATTAACCATACCATAACAAACTTAACAGCCTATCAAATAAAACTTCCTAGGGCTATAAAACCAAACCCAAACCAAAAGTATATCAAATTAACTTCAAAACACAACACGTTAAACCAAATCACATTACACATTCCAAAAAAGGAGCAATCTTTGAGCTAGTTTCCATTGGCATGTTCCATTACTTTTTTCATATCACTTACCATCCTCTTGTTTGTTTTAGGTTTCTGAACTATGGATGAACTGGTGTCAGGGAATGGCAGTGAAAGTGGCTTCCTCAGTCCCACTGCCTAGGTTGAAATGTGTCAGTATGTCACATTATCTGTGCCCTAAAGACTATGATGTCATGTCCTATCACTGTACTGGTGTACATTACAGTTTGGAGATGCTCCCAGGGACTTCATGAACCCATGTGCTCCATGAACACTCTTGAGCCGCAACCATTTTTGATGGCCAATGACACATTGAAATGTCCATGTGTAGGACATACCTGGGGAAATCTCTATGTATGTCTGTATTGTGTAGAGTTTGGCCAATATTATAAGGATGACTGATGACTTGAAAGATACAAAACTGCTTTTTTAAAGCTCCTCTTTCACACAAAGAGATTAATAGAACGCAGATTACTCACCAGTCCTCTCTGCTCAACAGTGTTTACATTGGGTTGGGCTGTTCATCCTGCTGTTATTACTATGATCATCATAAAACCCACTGCTGTACACCATTTGCTCTAAAGCTCTCTATGCAAAGCCTGGGCCATTAAGGATGGAGAAACAGTGTGCCCTTTTATATGAGTTATCTGAGCAATAAAAAGCAAATTCATCAAGTACTGTCCTAGTGTGAAGCTGACAATGACTTCCTTGTTTTAAAAGCTGGGGGATAAAGTTCAGATGTTTAGTTTACTATGAATAATATAAAACAATAAACAATATAAAACATGATTATTGAGAAAAAGTCAGTTTCCTTGTGTCCCCTCAGCTACTTAATATAATAAACAGAGATCCAGCCAGAACAACATTCTGACAACTGCTTTGGCAAACACATAAGCTACATTAGATAATAATGAAGCAAGCAAGAATCCGAAAGAGATGCAGTTTGCATATGCAAATCCACTTTGAATATGTAAAAGTCTACATTTATGTACATACTAAAAGTTCATTTTTGAATTTGGAATGCTTGTATCCAAAGATACTACATGGTTTTCATTGTGTACATTTATTCAGTTTAAGCATTTTTTGCAAGTGCCACTTGAGCTACAGGACATATATTTTACATTTTTGAGCAACCTGTTAACCTTATCAAAACTAATCTGCCTTTGAGGTAGTGGTAGCTATAGCAACATAATCAGAAAAAAACAGAAAAAGCTCTCACCAATGAAGGGAATGGAGTCCAGTGAGTCATCGAGGTTGCTTGAGAAGGAGGTTTTACACTGGTCTCCTAGCTTCCTCATGTGCATTTGTCGGTGGGTCTCGTTGGGCACCCAGCATGTGTTGGATTCTGCAGGTGGTTCAGCCCCTTTCGCCGTCTCGTTCACTGCCAGAATGTAGGAAGGATGGCGGATAGGTTGAGATCCAGACTTCTCCCTCCGAACCACAACTACAGTGGCATCTGGGCCCTCGATACCTTCCACCGTCTTCTCATTGGCTTGGGGTTGTGGTTCTGTGCACCTAGGTTGCTGAGGAACTGTTCCGTTACTGGTGAATCTGGGCTTGTATCCACCCTGCTTTGTTCTATGGGGTTTAGAGGCAGCAGAACAAGAAGAAGAGCGACCTCCACGGGCTACTTCTCTGACAGGATCCTGAAGGCTGTCAGCCCGCCCCCTGAGCTGCAACTGCTTTGCATTGTGGGGCATGTGGTTGGCAGTGAGAGGTGTTCTTTGGTCTTTGACAGGGCCTGTGCTGGAGCTACCACTGATGTGGCCTTGTACTGAGGCCAGGGCAGAAGCTATATAAGAAGCAGCAGCAGTGGAAGGGTCTGAGACATAATTTTTTGCAGGTAACAGTGTGGGTCTGTTTATGGAAGGTGCAGAGGTATTACCCAGGCTTTCAGATCTGGAAGTGAGCAAAGAATCTGTACCTCTACTAAAGTGAGGAGTGATGGGTAACCCGGGTTAACTACCCCCTCGTCTGTCTGTGTTAAATACACCCTGTGTTTTGTGAGGCGCCATGCGTAAGGAAGAAGACTGCCTGCTTGCTCTTGCCTCATCCCCTCTGTGCACGAGCAGCCACTCATCTGTCTCAGTTCTGCAGCATGCTTGCCTGTCCAACGTGGATGTTGCATTCTCATTCTGTCTGCTTAGGTAGCCGCAAGAATATGCTCTGGGTTTCAGGATACCTATAGCGGCTGATGGGAGGGCATCCTGGGAAGCACTACGAGGCCAATTCCCTGTTAGAGAAGCCCGATCAGCACCACCTAGCCTCTCCTGAGAGGCGCTACGCAGTGGCAGCACACTGGACACCTGATAACTCCGATCATGTGAGGCGCTCCTCCGTCTCAGTTGTGATCCAGAAAAGCCCCGTGAGGGTGTAGCTGTTGTTGACGCACTCTTCTGCTTACTGTATTTACCTGTACTGGATGAGGATGCAGCTCGCAAACTGTCCAGGCGCTCCTGAATAGTCCGGGAGCCGTACATGTAAATCCGTTTGTTATCAATGTATTCCTTGTAGGTGGTGTAGTTTCTCCAGTCAATGTTCTGGTGGGGAGAGCACGGGGAGGGGGTGGCTGGTGGAGGGGAGGGTGTGTAAGGGGTGGGAGAGGTGGCTGATGGGAAGGTTTCTGCTGTTGTGGTTAGGGTATGTCTGTGGGAAGATATAGGCTTTGTGTCTATGCAAGTCTGTGGAGTGACAGGGTCACTGGACCTGTTAAAGCTTGGGTCTGTTGAATCCGCATACTGGTTGCCGTCCTTCCTGTGGCTGGGACCAGCCCAGGCCACATGTGTATTTCGGTCTGTGGATTCGGGTGATGCTACCATTGTCCTAACATTTTCGTTAAATACACGCACAACAGTTTGGGTGTTGGGGATCTGCGGAGTTTGGGATGCGGTAAGGGGAGATATAGGGATATCAATGCGGCAACCTATGTCCGGCTTATAGCATCGATTTACTCCTTGTCTGGTTCCACATGAAGTCTCAGCAGAGCGTGAAGGCTCTGACACCTGTGCCATGGCCAAGGCATTGGGCTCTATCCGTGGGTAACATATTGGGGGTGGCTCAGGGATGTTCTGGGCATTTCCACTATATGCATCATTTCCTTTAAGGTATGCATCTTGAGAATAAGCCTGAGAATGAGGGAGGTTCTATTAATTGAATGAATGACACTAATTGCACTAAACAAACACTGGAGTGCCAAATATATTAATTGCCAACATGGTTAATGCTGTTTTCCAATATCAGAAATGTTACTTCTTTACTACTTCAGTAATAAAATACAGGGTGACAGGTTGACCCCCATTTCAGGTTCAAATGGATCCCAGGAAAAAAATGACAGGGGAAAAGGTCAAGAAGCCAGACTCAAATGCCTTTAACCTCATGGAGAGATTAGGTATCAGAGGCTTACCTACCTTTAGCTGAGAAGTGAGAGCAGTGCGCAGACAAGAGGAAAAAGCTAGAGGAGGGTAGACTTTCACAGTCGATAATGGCAGCTCTGTTATCATCTTACGGAGTCAACAGCCAAGTAATATCCTTAGGTTCTGACTACTACATGAAATCACGCCCATTTACAATGACCTATCTTAATCCAGGTTAATATATGAAGCTATTTATGTCCCAATGTGCACAGCACAGAGCTCAGACGTTAATGCGAGTGAAAGCGTGATAGCTGGACTTTTGAATCTACACCTAAGGTGTCGAGTTACACTAGTAGACATGTCCCTCCCTCTCTATCTCTGTCTGTCTGCTCCACCTCTTCTATGAAAATAAAGATGACTCAGAAGGTGACAAATACATATAAAGGCGTAACCTCACAGCAAAGGTATAAATTAGGGGCAAAATGTGTTTTGTGATTGGATAAGCAAATACTGTACACAATCCTGTAGTTATTAATATAGGTAAAGACATGGGATATGGAATACACATGCACTTTCATGCAAAGGCAAATAAACCACAACAGGGCAAAATTACATAACAGAAGAGAGGGAGCAGGTGACAGGTTTAGCTCCTGCTTACCAGAGCTGTGATATCCCTGGAGAACTGCACCCGGAAGGTTAGATTGACAGCGGGTAAAAAAGAGGAAGAAAGAACGAGAAAAAAGAGCAATGGTGAGGGAAGATGAAAAGAGCTCTACAGGTACACCAGAATCAATCAGCCCCTACTCCAGACAGTGCTGCTGTCATTCTAGTGCAGGATAAAGCATGCTATAAATACACACTGCAGCAGAAAAAGAGAGAGAGAGAGAGACTGCTGGAGATCTGCCAGTCCAACACCAGAGATGAACTAGGCAGAGGAGGACACACTTAAAATCAGAGGGGGTGACTGCTGCTCTTCTCCAGAGTGATCCTGGAGCTTTCAAACATATAAAACTTTTACACACACACACACATGCCTATCTTGCCTAGTGTGGCCTATGTGGCTTCTTTCCATCTACACAGTGACTGTCTGCACAATTTCTGTCTTTTCAGATGGCAGCTTTATTTGTTCTTTTCTTCTGTTGTTTGTCATAATCACTGTCTCCTAAATATGGTCCAAAAAACAGGGGTTTACAAATACACAACAGTTGCAATGGCTGTTCTAAAAGAATAAGCAGCATAATTATGTTCCTTTGCAAGATACCATGTTTTTCTATCAATTCTATGCCAGCACTGCATGTTTGCTTCACAGACAAGGCAATTCCGGAATGCACAACAAAAATTTTTTAAAACAATTTAAAAAAGTTTATGAAGGCCAATAAACTTTTAACTTGCTCCTAATCTCAGTTCTGATTACAGATAATATAAATAAATAATACCTAAAGGTAATGCAAGTAATATATCAAAGAAACAGTAACAAAACAAAAATTGTTTCATCTTATAAAAGTTTTTAAATGTTTGTGTGATGTAATATGACTGCTAGAATCCAAGATTGATTTCATCACAGAGGTGTCATATAGAGCTTATTTTCATAGAGAACCACCAGAACCACTTCCTGTTAGCTGAAATAACAAGCATGAGTGCCATTCCTAAGTCTTAAATTCAGCACTGGATGGACTCATTACTGTCAAGTCAGAAAGTGCCCGAGGGCTTCACAGTGGAGTATGACTTTATGTGGCCGGCATGTAACAGCCTGAGATTTGGAGTTCTGTTTGGAATGTGCTCAGATATGGGGGTGGCATTATGACCCTAGTTCTGAGGAAAACCTCATTATAGCCGAATTCAAAATAAGCACACACACACACACAGGCGCCATCACGCTTCTCTGCTCCACTGGATCACTGAACTCTGGCTGGGAGAGCATCTTCACACACAAACTGGTGCCGTTTGTTTCCACTGGTCTGCTCTCCTTCCCACAATTTCCTTTTGCTTGAGCAATTTAATTTTCACTGCAGTTTATCCATTCTACAAACATTATTGCCCAAAACATTAAAAATAAGAGGGCACATAAGTAACTTGAATTTTCTCAAACAAGAATTCATTTTAACTGACCAAGCCAATATGAAATCCTAAAGAGGAATCCATCTTTTTGCACAAGAAATTACCATTAGTTTTGCGTGACAAGTAAACCCATGAAAAATAAAACCTACCAGTTGTAAAATGTCTTCATCTTTTGGCATCACGCAGAGCTCCAGAGATGTGTCACTGCAAAGAAAAGTTTTGAAAGTTAAAATGCAATATCACAGATGATGTCATGACTACAGTCACAAGTACAGTGCTTTCTTTTAGTAAATTCAAGAACAAGGAAGGACTTCTAGCTGTTAATTCCAACTAAAATTACACAATAAACAGCATATTCATTAAACTTCCTCAAGGATTAAGAGATTTATCCAGATCAAGACTTTAGCAGGAAGAGATAATCAACCCACAAAATGAGGGAAAAAGGAGCATATGTATACAGATCAGCAAGTATTCCTGGTTTAGGTCAAATTTAAGTAAAAACAAACAAACAACAAAAAAAAAAACATAAAAATAAACAAATAAACCTGACTATTTACCAGACCAGGGGTCTCATTTATAAACACAAAATGGGCATAGAAAATTCGTACGCAATTTTCCACGCACATATCGGGATTTATAAAAAATAAACTTGCCGTAAATATGAATGCAACGTACGGACATTCTAGACCATTGTCACAGTCATGGACTTTCTGTTCCTTTTCTGTTATCCCTATTTGGTCATGTTCCGTTCCTCGTTTTGTTAATTGATTAATCCCCACCTGTTTCCATTCCCCTCATTACTTTCCTTGTGTTTAAATACCCTGTCTGTTCAGTTCCTTTTTGTCCGCTATTGATGATGATGATGATGTTTAATGTTCGACTATTTGGATTTGTGTTTGGATGTGCCCTTTTCTCCTGGGAATCATTAAAAGAACTCTTTATATATATCTTCTTCTTCGAGAGCTTTACTCAGCACGCCAGCCCGGGCGTGACAGAATAGCGGACCAAAACAGTTTAGCGGCGTTTTTTCTTTTCGTGTTTTTTTTTTGTTGGTTTTGCCCCCTCTCGGAATGGAGATCCCAGGCGTCCGACTCCTATGCCTGGAGCAACTGGACCGTTCGCTGGAGGACCATACCAGGGACTTTTTCGATCTGGCGTGCCTTACAGACTTCCCGGACCGCGCGCTCAGTGCGTTTTACTATGCTGGCCTGAGCGAGCGGTGTAAGGCACGCCTCCCAGCGAGCGGTCCCAGAGAGGATTTCGCCGCGTTCGTGGAGTGGGTGCTGGAGCAAAAACGGATCTCCGTTCACCGTCTGCCCCGCTGAGGAGGAGATCTCCAGCCCCACTCCCGACCCAGAGACCAGCCAGCCGTCACCCCGCTGCACGGGAGCTAGAGACCGCCGCAGCCGCAGAGCCCGAGCCTATCGCCGACAGGGAGGAGGAACTCGAGAGCGCGACTGACCAGGTGTGTGAGCCGGCAACCCCGTGCGTCGTGGGACGTTTGGTGGAGATCGAGGGCGTGGAGGAGCGCCCCCGCCCACACTCCTGCGACTGAAGGTGAGCTGCATGTGGTTTCTGGGAAGTATACAGAAGAAATTATGGATCTAATAGACTGGTTTGGGGAGGTTATTCCTGATCCTTCTGTTCCTTCGCTGGTTCTGTCCAGCCCTGATCCTCCTGTGTTCCCTCCCAACCTCCCTCTCCCACCTCCTCTTCGACCTGTCAGTTCCTCTGCTCCTCTTCCGCTGGTTCCGCCCAGCCTCGACCCTTCTGTTTCTCCGCTGGTTCCGTCCAGCTCTGACCCTCCTGTTTCTCCGCTGGTTCCGCCCAGCCTCGATCCTTCTGTTTTTCCGCTGGTTCCGCCCAGCCTCGATCCTTCTGTTCTCCGCTGGTTCCCGTCCAGCTCTGACCCTCCTGTTTCTCCGCTGGTTCCGCCCAGCCTCGATCCTTCTGTTTCTCCGCTGGTTCCGTCCAGCTCTGACACTCCTGTTTCTCCGCTGGTTCCGCCCAGCCTCGATCCTTCTGTTTCTCCGCTGGTTCCGTCCAGCCCTGATCCTCCTGTTTCTCCGCTGGTTCCGCCCAGCCTCTGACAATCCTGTGTTCCCTCCCAACCTCCCTCTCCCGCCTCCTCCTAGACCATGTCAGTTCCTCTGCTCCTCTTCCGCTGGTTCCGTCCCAGCCCTGACCCCTCCTGTTTCTCCGCTGGTTCCGCCCAGCCCTGACCCTCCTGTTTCTCCGCTGGTTCCGCCCAGGGCTCAGATTCTCCTGTGTTTCCTCCCATCCTCCCTCTCTCATCTCCTCCTAGACCAGCCAGTTCCTCGTCCTCATCCCCGCTGGTGCCAGTCAGTCCCGCAGCTCACCCTCAGTCCACGCCATCTGGGCGCGGAGTTTCGCCGCAGGACTTCCAGTCACCACCTCCACCTGGGCGTGTGGATTCCCTGCCTCCGCCTCCAGCCTCCGAGTCCTGGACTCCTCCTCGGTCCTTCGACCCGGCGGCTCCGCCTTGGCTCCTAGCTCCCTCGTCTCCACCGTGGCCCGGCATCCCACCTGCTCCACCGGGCTCCCTCGTCCCTCCGGCTCCACCTTGGTCAGTCGTCGACCATCCGCCGCCTCGGGACTCCATTCCTCTGGCTTCGCCTCGTCGCTCCATCCCTCCGGCTCTGTCAGGCTCCTCCTTCCCTTCGGCTCCACCTCCATCCTCAGTCACTCCGGCTCCGCAGCGGTCTTCCGGTTGCCCGCCTCCGCCTTGGTCGCCTGAGCCTTCTGCTCCGCCTTGGCCCTCCGGATCCTCGGGGTCACCCTGGCTCTGCGGTTGCTCGGCTCCGTCCTGGACTCCTCTGCCATCGGCTCAGTCTCCGTCAGTCGGCGCCCCTGGTGTTGTCGGCCCCCCCCTCCACCATGGCTCCTCCCACCGTCGACTCCACCATGGGCCGCTTTCCTGGCTGGCCTCTGGATATCCATCTGGCTCCTACTGCTCCGGGCTCCTCCATGGCTCCTCCCTCCATCCACTCCCCCCTGGTACCATGCTCCATGCTCCTTCTCCATTGCCTGCTCCTTGCCTGCCCCACGCCCACCTCCTGAACCCCACCCTCCCTCCGCTGGACTATCTCTTTCGGTGCGAGGACGCACCGTTCCGGGAGGGGGCGAACTGTCACAGTCATGGACTTTCTGTTCCTTTTCTGTTATCCCTGTTTGGTCATGTTCCGTTCCTCGTTTTGTTAATTGATTAATCCCCACCTGTTTCCATTCCCCTCATTACTTTCCTTGTGTTTAAATACCCTGTCTGTTCAGTTCCTTTTTGTCCGCTATTGATGATGATGTTTGATGTTTAATGTTCGACTATTTGGATTTGTGTTTGGATGTGCCCTTTTCTCCTGTGAATCATTAAAAGAACTCTTTATATATATCTTCTTCTTCGAGCGCTTTACTCAGCACGCCAGCCCGGGCGTGACAGAATAGCGGACCGAAACAGTTTAGCGGCGTTTTTTCTCTTTGCGTGTTTTTTTTTGTTTTGTTTTTGCCCCCTCTCGGAATGGACATCCCAGGCGTCCGACTCCTAGCCTGGAGCAACTGGACCGTTCGCTGGAGGACCATACCAGGGACTTTTTTTCGATCTGGCGTGCCTTACAGACTTCCCGGACCGACGCGCGTCAGTGCGTTTTACTATGCTGGCCTGAGCGAGCGGTGTAAGGCACGCCTCCCCCAGCGAAGCGGTCCCAGAGAGGATTTCGCCGCGTTCGTGGAGTGGGTGCTGGAGCAAAACGGATCTCCGTTCACCGTCTGCCCCCGCTGAGGAGGAGATCTCCAGCCCCACTCCCGACCCAGAGACCAGCCAGCCATCACCCCGCTGCACGGAGCTAGAGACCGCCGCAGCCGCAGAGCCCCGAGCCTATCGCCGACAGGGAGGAGGAAACTCGAGAGCGCGACTGACCAGGGTGTGTGAGCCGGCAACCCCGTGCGTCGTGGGACGTTTGGTGGAGATCGAGGGCGTGGAGGAGCGCCCCCCCGCCCACACTCCTGCGACTGAGGGTGAGCTGCATGTGGTTTCTGGGAAGTATACAGAAGAAATTATGGATCTAATAGACTGGTTTGGGGAGGTTATTCCTGATCCTTCTGTTCCTTCGCTGGTTCTGTCCAGCCCTGACCCTCCTGTTTTTCCTCCCAACCTCCCTCTCCCACCTCCTCTTCGACCTGTCAGTTCCTCTGCTCCTCTTCCGCTGGTTCCGCCCAGCCTCGACCCCTTCTGTCCCTCTCCGCTGGTTCCGTCCAGCCCCGACCCTCCTGTCTTCTCCGCTGGTTCTGCCCAGCCTCGGCCCTTCTGTTTTTCCGCTGGTTCCGCCCAGCCTCGACCCTTCTGTTTCTCCGCTGGTTCCGTCCAGCTCTGACCCTCCTGTTTCTCCGCTGGTTCCGCCCAGCCTCGATCCTTCTGTTTCTCCCTGGTTCCGTCCAGCTCTGACACTCTGTTTTCTCCGCTGGTTCCGCCCAGCCTCGATCCTTCTGTTTCTCCGCTGGTTCCGTCCAGCCCTGATCCTCCTGTTTCGCCGCTGGTTCCGCCCAGTCCTGACAATCCTGTGTTCCCTCCCAACCTCCCTCTCCCGCCTCCTCCTAGACATGTCAGTTCCTCTGCTCCTCTCCCGCTGGTTCCGTCCAGCCCTGACCCTCCTGTTTCTCCGCTGGTTCCGTCCAGCCCTGACCCTCCTGTTTCTCCGCTGGTTCCGCCCAGCTCAGATTCTCCTGTGTTTCCTCCCATCCTCCCTCTCTCATCTCCTCATAGACCAGCCAGTTCCTCGACCTCATCCCCGCTGGTGCCAGTCAGTCCCCGCAGCTCACCCTCAGTCCGCGCCATCTGGGCGCAGAGTTTCGCCGCAGGACTTCCAGTCACCACCTCCACCTGGGCGTGTGGATTCCCTGCCTCCGCCTCCAGCCTCCGAGTCCTGGACTCCTCCTCGGTCCTTCGACCCGGCGGCTCCGCCTTGGCTCCTAGCTCCCTCGTCTCCACCGTGGCCCGGCATCCCACCTGCTCCACCGGGCTCCTTCGTCCCTCCGGCTCCACCTTGGTCAGTCGTCGACCATCCGCCGCCTCGGGACTCCATTCCTCTGGCTTCGCCTCGTCGCTCCATCCCTCCGGCTCTGTCAGGCTCCTCCTTCCCTTCGGCTCCACCTCCATCCTCAGTCACTCCGGCTCCGCAGCGGTCTTTTCCGGTGCCCCGCCTCCGCCTTGGTCGCCTGAGCCTTCTGCTCCGCCTTGGCCCTCCGGATCCTCGGGGTCACCCTGGCTCTGCGGTTGCTCGGCTCCGTCTTGGACTCCTCTGCCATCGGCTCAGTCTCCGTCAGTCGGCGCCCTGGTGTTGTCGGCCCCCCCTCCACCATGGCTCCTCCCACCGTCGACTCCACCATGGGCCGCTTTCCTGGCTGGCCTCTGGATATCCATCTGGCTCCTACTGCTCCGGGCTCCTCCATGGCTCCTCCCTCCCTCCACTCCACCCTGGTACTATGCACCATGCTCCCTCTCCATTGCCTGCTGCTTGCCTGCCCCATGCCCGCCTCCTGAACCCCCACCCTCCCTCCGCTGGACTATCTCTTTCGGTGCGAGGTCGCACCATTCCGGGAGGGGGCGAACTGTCACAGTCATGGACTTTCTGTTCCTTTTCTGTTATCCCTATTTGGTCATGTTCCGTTCCTCGTTTTGTTACATTGATTAATCCCCACCTGTTTCCATTCCCCTCATTACTTTCCTTGTGTTTAAAAACCCTGTCTGTTCAGTTCCTTTTTGTCCGCTATTGATGATGATGATGATGTTTGATGTTCGACTATTTGGATTTGTGTTTGGATGTGCCCTTTTCTCCTGTGAATCATTAAAAGAACTCTTTATATATATCTTCTTCTTCGAGCGCTTGACTCAGCACGCCAGCCCGGGCGTGACAACCATGCGTACGCACTCTTTTTCCTGGAGTGAGAAAAGTAATGAAGTAACAAAAGATTTTAAAATCTGTTTTCATTTCGATATACAATACACAATTACATTAAATATTCCACTCTCATTAATAGAGATAATCACTGAAATTACATAGTCATTACGCAGAAGTTAAAAATTATACGAATTTAGGCATGTTTAGTGGATACGCTAGATCACTTTTCCTGTGGCATGCTGTTTTAATGACAGCGAGGAGTGCTATAGGTGCACAATAATTCATCTTCAAATTAAACTGCATAGGCTATCTCAAGTTATGAGAAAATATTTTAGTCAGAACAATGATCTTTCAATGACTTCGATACTGTGGCGGACACTGCTGGATTCGGTGGAACGGTCTATATCGTCTGGTTTGAATAGGTCCAGTGATAATATCTTACTGTACAAGCGCAGCTGCACGTTGGTGTTGATGCAGTGTGAAGGTTTGTCCACGACTTTATGAAAATTTATACTGTATTTGAAGGATACAACTTGAAGAAAATGGTAATTTGCCTGTTTTCTTTTTTAAAATTGGCTACTCTGTCAGTGACTTGCTGAGTCAGACAATTCTATTTACACTGCAATAAATATACGCTAAAAATAGCTAAAAGATGTTCACCTTATCAACAAAACTGCATAAATTAAATTTGATTTAAATTGTTTAAAACAACTGAAATACTATTTGGCCAGTGGAAAAGAATGAGATCAACTCTATTATAAAATATTTATCTGAGAACTATTTTAAATAGTTTTGTTTTTATGGATTATGATATACTTATGCTAAAACATAACAAGAATACTGGATGATTTTAGCAATAAAAATGGAATTTATACTCCGTATCTCATATTTCCTTGATGTCTTGTACCTTTAACTGTGTTAAATATGGTGTCACTGGGATGGGAATATGCATGGAAATGATATGCAGATGAGGTTATCCATAGTAAAACTAGGTGTTGTAAGCTCCATATATGGTGATTTCGGGGAGGAGTCAGGATGGAGATGCACATACGCTCATCTTCCCCTGACTGAGGCTTATAAAGGGATTTTTGCGCAGGTTCTGGTGTACACATGGTTTTATAAATCTGAAAACTTTTGTGTGTATGCAAAATCTAACTTTTGTGCCTACGTACACTTTTAGGATGAAATCTATGGAGAGTTTTATAAATGAAACTTATGATTTTTAACTATGGATCTTTAACTATGAATCTTGGGCTGAAATAATGGGCTGAGGTTGGAAGATCAGGTTGCAACATTACCTGTTCTGAATAAGGGCAATCTTGAGAATGATGCTTTCTCCGTTGACTTTTACAATACGATCCCCTGTAGGAAAGAGAAACAGGAAGTAGTTGCTGTAGCTCAGTTATGTAAATGCATGTTTTATAAAATGCTTTGAATCTATACACAGGCTTGGAAGCTCTTTAAAGGTTTTTACAAACTAAGTCTGAAATTTTCATATGTGTTTTTTTTGTATTCGTCATCCTAAAAATTCGTCATGCACAGAAACCTTAGACACCGTTGCGAAAAAATTCGCAAAACAACACAAAATGGAGTCTTCTAGCAGTGAGGATGATTTTGTTGTCCTCTCTCATTAAAAAGAGAAAAAGAAAGTGGAAATATTGGGTCCATCTAATGCTCAGATTGCATAGAGAGGAGTTCCAGCTCATCAAGGAGCGGTTCAAAGTTTACTACAGGATTTTGATGCTTTGATAGCAATACTAGAGCCAGATATTTAAAAGAAGACCACCAATTTCCTTGAACCAATTGTTTCTGAATACAGACTGGGAGTTTGTCTAAGGTATGGACACACATGGACCAAACTGTGTTACTGGAAAGGTACACACCAGGCATTGAAACCAGCATACAATTTTGGCTTTTGCTTCTAGGGTGGCTCTGAATCATCAAAACACCTCTGAAAATGCTTGCTACGAATGCGAAAAATGCAGAAAATCAAATCCCATCCTAGTTTTTTAATGACGGACAAAAGTTTCAGAGGCAGTGTGTAAATGTGATTGACACAGCGTGGGGTTGTATGGGGTTGACTCAGTGTGCAATGACCTTAATGATCCTCCGAGGAACTGATGATCCACATAATTCAGTGGTAAGAATAATTAAAGATTTGAACAGGAACTCAGAGCCTTTGAGTAAGTATGTTCAGATATGTTGACTGATTTGAGCTGAAGATGAGATTCACATGAAGACAGTCAGAGTGGGTCAGCAGCAAGAGATTGTGAATAAATGTGGCAACATATGTTACAGACCCTCCCAAATGACGACATCAAGGAAGTAGTAATAACTCCTCAAAGTTTCTTCGGGTTCAGACTGATCACACTTACGTAACACTTCAGCTGCTTATGATGAAGTTCTGCCAGTTAATTTTGGATGTTGGCTGGTAGTATGACCTCTTGCCTGGTTTACCTCCAACTGTTAAGTAGTGATGCTTTCATGCCTCATTGAGCACAGATTTATGTCTTAAGGGGGCCAACCAGAAGGATGTTTTCGCTGTCTATTTGTGCTATTTTTATGCTGGTGTATGTAGATATGCATCAGATGGACGTCTTTGAATGCTGTGTTTTTAAGACGGCAAAATAGTTCAAACTTTTCAACAAAATCTCAGCTGGAGCTCAATGTCAATGGTAAAACAATGGACAAGGGATGACGCAATATACCGGTATTGACGGTTACTGTGTTAATTAAAATGAATATATATTGATATCATCTTAAAGGGACAGTTTACCCAAAAATGAAAATTCTATCATTAATTATTCACCCTCATGTCATTCCAAACCCGTAAGACCGTCGTTTATCTTTAGAACACAAATTAAGATATTTTTGATGAAATATGGGAGCTTTTTAGCCCTGCATAGAAAGCAACGCAACTACCATGTTCACTGAAAGGTAATTAGGACATCGTTAAAATGGTCCATGTGACATAGGTGGTTCAACCATCATGTTATGAAGCTATGAGAATACTTTTTGTGTGCATTTATTCAACAATTTCATCTGTTCTGTGTCAGTCTCCCCCGCCATTAATGGGAGTACCACGATACATGCTTGTGGTGCTGCTGACACAGGAGCAGGCGTTCTGACATAGAACGCAGGTGCGCTGCACCTCAAGTCACTATTTTTGTTTTCTTTGTGTAAAATGTGTCACATGGACTACTTAAATATGTCCTTACTACCTTTGTGGGCCTTGAATGTGGTAGTTGCATTGCTGTCTATGGAGGGTCAGAAAGCTCTCGGATTTCATCAAAAATATCTTAATTTGTGTTCCAAAGATGAACAAAGGTCTTACTGGTTTGGAACGACACGACGGTAAGTAATCAATGACAGAATTTGAATTTTTTGGGTGAACTATCCCTTTAATACACACACAATCATAATGTAAATAATGCAGCGCCATATGGTTGACACTCCAATATTGCACTTTAATGTTGTTTTCACCTAGCTACAGCTACTGCTGCCACACAAAATCATGTTCGATTAGATGATGGATGAAAAGGAGACACTCGCTTTCAACACTCGAGAGAAAAAAAAAAAAAGAAAAAAAAAAAGATCCTGTCAGTGTGGGAGTTTTTGGATTCCGTAAAAACAAAAACAACAACAACAACAACAACAAAAACCTAGTCTGCAGGAAATTTATATATACGATTTTGTAACATTTTTGGTTACAAACCATCTCTCCAATTCCCTAAAGTTGTGTTTTGCGTGCGATTCATTGACCAAAAAAAGAAAACACAAAATAAACAAAGTTAAAGATGAATTTGAATGATATTTTTTTTTTTTTTTTTTTTTATAAATGTCTATAGCTATTGTGATAATATCATTGTCGTATTCTTTTTGTCATGATATCATCTTCTGAAAATCTGATAGCATGACAGCCCTACAACAAACCAATCAGAATGTTATAGAGGAATTACAAGCATTTTCCATTTACTGAGTGTCTGCTACAACGTTACTGTCTTAAAACCCTAATTATTAATAACTGATGACAAGCCTACGCATTAAAAACATATCTCCAGATCCATGTGTTTGTCTGTACCTGTGCAGAGTCCAGCTCCATGCGCGGGGCCGCCCTCTTTCACCTGCTTGACAAAGATGGTGTCCATCGGCTCCAGTCTGTTCCGTTGTTTTCCTGATGGCATGATACACAGAGCAAGTGTTACTAAAGAGTTTAATCTGTTAAAGCATTAAAAATACACAAAATAAGCAGGAAACTTCAGATTTTTCATGATGTCATACAGGCCCTCTCTTTTCCTCTTGCATTTCTCAAACGAAACAGGTAATGTCTGACTCACACTGCTTTTCAGACTTACAGTATATCGCATGACAAGACAGCACATGTTACTCTACTTTACTCTAGTCAAACTCAGTGAATCTTCTGTGGCAATCTCTCATACACTGATCTGACTAAAGCATAAGATAATATAAGATATGAGCATGCCTACGTGTGAGAGTGTGTGTGCGCATATTTGATGGGATTAGATCATGCTGACAGCCGCATACCTGCAGGGATACACTGAGGGAAAGTACTGTATGTGTGCTGTCTGAAACATTGTAGCAACAAATATAACCTTTTATATAATACATAGAACCAACTGATTATCCACATTATGACACATTGCACTGAATAGTATGTAATATTAAATGATAATCCTGCATTAAAAAAAAAAAAAAAGTGAAAGTGAGGTGACATACAGCCAAGTATGGTGACCCATACTCAGAATTTGTGCTCTGCATTTAACCCATCCAAAGTGCACATACAGCAGTGAACACACACACACAGTGAACACACACCCGGAGTCAAACTCTCTAACCATTGGGCCACAACTTCCCCCATGCCATACTGTATCTGACCTGCTAACTCACCCACTACTTTTTAAGTAAGTAAGAATAAGTAAGAATCCTACTTTGCAATACACAGAAACTGCATACCAAAGCCTTTGCAAAAATGCATCATCTCTGGGACAGCTGTCACAAGCCACATATTGAATTATCAGATACTGTAGGCCAATAAGGATTCTGCATGTTTTCATCATTTTCTGTGCTTAAGACAAACTGTAGAATTCTGTGGAATGTTTAAACAGAGCTGACTAACCAAATTATTTAATAATCAAACACCCAATTGGCAGGAGAGGAATGCCAATGGCTTTTTTTGTTGTTAAAATTCTGCAGAAACCAAATGAATCAAATGATGGTAGATTATGTGCTGGCCTACATGTACTGCTGTCTGGGACCAGAAAAAATTAAAGCCACACCAGCACAGAAAAGTGCACTGCATAAAACATACAGCCACTAAACACACAAAATCACTGATATGTCTTACAAATATGCTTGCATGAACATATAGATATAGAAGTGCAGTATTTGAAGATGTGTTGTGTGGTGTCAGGCTCCCTCTACAAGCAGATAAGGTATTGCAGAACATTTTCACCACGTACTGAATGATGTAATACCTCACTGACCAAAATAGCATACTGATCAGCTCTGTTTCTGACATACATCTGGGCGTGTATGTAATGTACATGCATTAGGTTCCGACTTCATGTCATGACCTGAAAAACTAAGAGACAAAATGGATGTTTGAGTGTCAAGTCAATTGTATTTTCAATATAGATTGATTTAAAGC
Source organism: Cyprinus carpio (assembly GCF_018340385.1). Lineage (NCBI taxonomy): Eukaryota > Metazoa > Chordata > Actinopteri > Cypriniformes > Cyprinidae > Cyprinus > Cyprinus carpio. Next base: position 5,553,181 of record NC_056620.1, read on the forward strand.
CACTTTACAGAAAATTCAGCCGTGAGCATCACAAAATTCAGTTTCAGGAATCAGTAGTTTCAAGTAGTGTAACAAAGCAGCTCTATAGAGACTAATACATTGGAAGTAAGTTAAGTGCTGCTGCTTCTACAGTAGTTTCATTTTCAAGCTTTAAATATGTCATTATGCCCCTTATAAGCAAGCCAAAGGTAACAATGGCAAGGAACCAAAAATCCATTTCCTCTGGCTTACAGGATGAGCAAATCCCGATTCCAAGTCCATATATTGCAACCGATAGTATTTAACTTAAAATAACAATAACTATATCAAAAATAGCATGTAGTTTGACCTACACATTAATTAAGCACTCCTTACATGCTTAATTATTGAATATGCGCTTGTAAGCTTCACATTTATATAAGCTGTCAAGTACAGAAGTTGTGGTATATGGTATGAACAACATGTGGGTGCAGTCGTGGATTGTAGGTGGGGGGAGTCAATGTGCAGCGCTCTCTTCCACCCTCAGTACCACGACTTGAGGTGAGACCCTTGAGCTAGGCACCGAACCCCCAACTTCTCCTCGGGCGCCGCAGCAATATGGCTGCCCACTGCTCCAGGTGTGTGTTCACTACTGTGTGTGTGTTCACTACTGTGTTTGTGCACTTGGATGGGTATCCATCCATCTGTGCAGAGCACAAATTCCACTCACTCACTCACAACATCTTTTCTCAATCAGTAGCCACAATGGTGGATATTTTATTATTATAATTATTATTATTTTGATTAGCCCTGATTTATCCAGTACTGAACATTCATTCATATCCTGTAGAGGGCAGTAATAATATGATCAATTGATGGTTTTACAGAGTAATGGGATACTATCAATATAGTGGCTCAGTAGGTTAATATTTTATTCTATTACATTTGAATTGTGGTTCAATCTGATAAGTATTGGCATCTCGTGAGAGGCTTTGGATAATATGATATGGCTCTTCCTCATCTATTGAATCAGGCTGCCAAGACTGTTTTTTTTAATGGCAGTGCTTTACTGAGAGGTGGAAATAGTCAAATGCTCCAGGATGTCCCACTGATACTATTACAGCCATCGTCTAATGGGCTGTGGACGTCAATCACAATATCCATGGTAAAGGCCATTTCAAAGGTACTTAAATCTGCAATGCTTTAGAAGACTTAGAATATAGAGTATGAGTTGTACACTGATCAGCCACAACATAAAAGCAACCTTGTTACTGCCATGTAAGTCCCCCTTGTGCTGCCAAAACAGCTCTGATGCACTGAGGCATGGACTTCACAAGACCTCTGAACTTGTCCTGTAGTATCTGGCACTGAGACATTAGCAGCAGATCCTTTAAGTCCTGCAAGTTGCAAGCTGGGCCTCCATGGATCTGATTTTGGTCCAGCACATCCCATAGAAAACACCATCAGATCAAGATCTGGGGAACCTTGAACTCTTAGTCACGTTCCTCTAACCATGTTCTCAAACAGTTTTTAGCAATGTGCATTATCTTGCTGAAAGAGGTCACTGCCATCAGTAAACACCATTACCATGTAGTGGTGTATGTGGCCTGTAACAATCTTAAGGTAGGTGGTACATGCCAAAGTAACATCCATGTGAATGCCAGGATCCAACATTTCCCAGCAGAACATTGGCCAAAACATGCTGGCCTGCCTTCTTCTCATAGCACATCCTGCTGCCACGCCTTACCCAGGAAAATGATGTACAGTGTGTGCACCATCCACCTGATCTAAAATGTGATTCAACCAGGCAACCTTCTTCCATTGCTCCATTGTCCAGTTCTAACACTCAAGTGTCCATTGTAGACGCTTTCGGTGGTGGACAGGGGTCATCATAGCTGGTTTTTGGCTATGCAGCCCCATATGCAACAAACTCTTATGCACTGTGTGTTCTGACACCTTTCTATCATTGCCAGTATTAAGTTTTTCATGACCCTGATACTGGCTCATCGATTGCCCTTCTAGGTGCTACTGTAATGATATAATCAATGTTTTTCACTTTACCTGTCAGTGGTTTTAACAGTGGTGGTCAGTAACGGAGTAGCTTTGTTACTGTACTTAAGTACATTTTTCAAGTATCTGTACTTTACTGGAGTAGTTTTATTTTGAGTAACTTCTACTTTTACTTCACTACATTCTAAAGCATAAGACTGTACATTTTTACTTCACTACATTTCATAAAACATATTGTTACTCCTTATAATATATCACATGCTCCGACACGCAGAAGCGGTGTCTGATTTAAAAATGAACTGATTCTTTTCAATGAACCTTTTAAATCGGTTCGCAAATCGCACCAAATGATTCATTCACAAATTATAATGATCCGATTGCAGCTGTTCTCGAGTCGACAACTCACTGATTTAAATGAACCGTTTAGTGCGAGTCTCTAGTGAACTGAATTCACAACCGGGAGATCTTGTGCGCGCGTGACTGATGCTGCTAAAAGTAAGTTACTAATGTCAAATTTTAGGATTAATTATTGTAACGGAAAACCATATTTAGGTCAAAACTGTCAGTTGTTTGTGAACTAAATCTGCTGTAAAGGGTGATCTATTTAAGCCCACTGAAATGCTTGAATGCAGACACATCAACATCCGTGTCATGTTTTAGGTCAAAAAAGGAAACATTAAAATTCATGCACGTTCAAATTCCCCGCTGCCGTAACTTTAACAGTTTTATTAAAAAGCTACGTGTGATGTCTGTTTTTATATTATCAACAGTATAAATTTTATATTGTTTGGATTAACTAGCCGAGTAGACAGATAGGCTATGAATGTTTCTTCATAACCATACTGAAAATTAAATATTGTTAGCTTATGCTAACTGTCTAGCTAACAAGCTTGCTGGTGATAAGTTGAGGTAATTTTTAGATATAAAGTCTAAATATTTTTATTCAACCACCTAGATCCCCCTTCCTCAAATCTTGCCTTGGAGGTCCAATGACCTAGATAGATTATATCTGGGGGAAAAGGAAAGGCTGTGATGTCCAGAACATGGTAACTACAGTAATTATCAAAGTGGGAAGTGATGCCCTCTGGGGGCATTTGGCCAGGGGTGTTTTTTTCTTTTTTATTATTTTTTTTTTACACCACACACAAGGTTTTAGAAGAAAAAAAATCATTATGAAAATATAATTATATTTTCCTTAAAATGTTCTTCCTAACTTCAGGCCTTGTTCTCATGTCATATATAACTGTGATGTTCTGCAAAACAACAAACTTTAAAACACTTTTTTCTTACTGGTGAAAATCAGATGGTCAAATCTGTTTTCTCTCAGGTACATGGCAGTGTAAGCTGCAAAGTGAACATTACTTTACTCTCATCAACATAGTCCATATCAAAAACAAAAATATATCTTGACTCCATATATTGGTTATTTTGAGCAGTATAGGATTATAAAAAATATGTGCGGATATAAAATTAAATTATGAAGCCTATATAAAATTGCTAAATAAATCTATCAGTACTTTTTTTACTTAAGTACATAAAAAAATTGAGTACTTTTGTATTTTAACTCGAGTAAAACTGAAAAAGAAGTACTTTCTTTTACTTTTACTGGAGTTATATTTTATTATACGTATCTGTACTTTTACTCAAGTACTTGATTTGTGTACTTCTTCAACCACTGGGTTTTAATGTTGTAGCTGATCAATATGTACTAGATGAATGTTACTTTTAATGTGGTTTTATTGTACTTATTCGCTTTTGTTGTATGAAAGGCACAACATGAATAATTCAACATGCTCCTTTGTACAGTATTTCAAGAAAATGTAAAGGTGAATAAATGACAAAACCTGCATTTTCAGAAGAACAATTAATTTGACTGTTAAAGCATCTCTGTAGAGTTGAGAAACTAACAGCTATAACTCTAGTCTGATCTGAATGTGTCCAAATGTGTGATGATGTTTCAAAAAGGCTGGTGTGCCAAATTCTCCACTGTCCCTTGGGTGACTCATTCAAAACATGCTTTTTCTTTAACACATCAATAGAGGGCAGAGTAGGGCACACTGAATAAAACGTCTTTGTTTGGACAGGTTTGTGTAACCCCCCAGCATCTGGAATCTCTTTTGTAAGTCTGTGTGAGTGTGTATGGGCTTGTGAATAAAGAACAATGCTTCCACAACAAACATGCAGCTTTTACTGGACACAGTTTGCTTCTCACTAGCTTCCAGTATAAAACAAAAATCCCCAAAATTTAGTTCATATACCAGTGTTCTCTTCTCCAGGGATCTTTCTTCTTTCAGTGTGAGGTATATAAAGTAAATGACTGATGTTTTCAGCTTGAACTTCACTCACCCACAAAAACCCAGCCAGTGTCAACACACTATTGTGAGAAATCAAGGCCTGTTCTGCTGTAGGCAGTCTGCACCTGCACCTCAAACTGCTCGCCCGGCCGGTATGTGCGGAACCGGTGTCAGGCGGTCAGGTATAGAATGCTCTAAGGTTTGTGGGGCAAATGAGTTCAACCCAAAACCAGGCTCTGTGGGAACTTCCTGAACCTCTTGATTTACTGATTTACATTTAGCTCTACCGTCTAAAATCACCTTCATTCTTCACTCAGGCATAAAAAGACATTTTAAATTTGGAGAGTAATAGTGTTTTGGACACATAATGTGCTTCACATTAACAAAACTTGGAATAATTAGGATATTTTTTAATGCTTTTCAAAGAAGACTCCTGTGCTCACCAAGGCAGCAAAAATACAGTAAAAACAGCAGTATTGTGAAATATTTATCAAATTTAAAATAACTGTTTCTATTATCAATGTTAAAACATTGCTTTTTTGTTGTTGTTTTGTGGAAGAGGTGATACTTTTTTCAGGATTATTTGATGAATATCTACACACACACACACACACACACACACACACACACACACACATATATATAGTAATAATAAAAATGTGAATTTAAATACATGATCAATTCTGTCACTTTACACATTCTAATGGGTCCTTGCTGAATAAAAAATATTAGCCTAGTTTATTATTTTTTTTACAAAAAAAGTTTTCAACAGTAGTACATATAGTATATAATTTCCATTAAAATACTAAGCAGCAAAAACTGCTTTCAACAATTGAAAAAAATAAGAAATGTTTCTTGAGCACCAAATTAGCATATTAGAATAGATTTCTGAAGGATCATGTGATACTGAATGAAGTTATGGCTGCTGAAAATTCAGATTTGCCATCACAGGAATAAAACACATTCTAAAATATATTAAAATAGAACATTTTAGATTGTAATAATATTTCACAATATTATTGGTTTTACAGCAAATAAATGCAGCCTTTATGAGCATAAGAGATGTCTTTCAAAAAGACTTTAGCCTGAGACAGTAAGCATACAAAAATGGTGAAATCTTTATAATATCCCCATCTCCAAGCCTGATTGACTGACTGCACATATTCGTAATGTGTTCTCTAGCTGATACAATTCGCTCTGCCAAACTCTGCTCTATATGCTTTACTCTAGTATTTTCCACTCTTCTCTATTTGACCTAATCTTTCCTCCGTCTTTTTTCCGTCTCTGTGTGTGTTATTTTGGCTAAAGTCTCTCGTGCGCAGCTGGCCCTCCTGTTGTTTTGTGTTGGATAATGTTGTTTGGCAGCGGTTGGGAGGACGCCCATTCCCTTGATTCCCCTCAACATTACACAGCAGGGCCAAATTCCTGCACAACACAGCACAGACTCTTTCTCTCTGTCTCTCGCTCTCAGACAGTGGAGGGAGAAAGGGAATAATTAGGGAACTGGACTTGGTATGCTGCACAAGTGTAAAAGACATGAATGCCCATCATTCATCTGACTCTGGTGAACAGAAAACTGCAGGAACTACTTTGCAAGATAGTATTATGACAGTGCAGCGAAAACTCTGATGATCCATGAATTTTTAAAAATTAAAAAAAAAAAAAAAGTTTAATAATTTAATTTCTCAAATTAATAAAAGGAAGTCCTGAATATATTTATATTTCATTCCCAAATATACTCATATCTGTTTCTAATATGCTCTAAATGGCAAGCCATTTTATTTAAAATCCAGTAAAAACACTAAAAGATCACTGTGTGTTACTTATCATCACTTTGAGCTGTCAGTCGCCTAGAAACCACTCCTCACAAACACCATGCATTTCAATAAAAAAGCTGCACAAGCTGCCACCTCTCTATTGAACACACCACAAAACATGTCATTAATGCATCAATCAACCCAACATAGAGATCACTGTAGTGACCTTGGTCAACCAGAGTTTTGAAAATGGCAATACCACAAGTATCTACATAGAGAGCATGATGATAGACCTACAGTATAGGTTGGTATTTGAGATGATCAACATCTGCTGGTAACGGTGCTTACTTACTTGATTGGGAGAAGTGTACAATCTTTTCACAAGGAATGGTGGGCAAAGTGGTCAGTTGATGGCTTCATAGTGGCCAAATGTCAGCCTATTAATCAGCCTTTTACTACAATAAAGTCGGCTTTCACCTGACAAGACAACCAGACCTCAACACTGGCCATATCATAAACATGTGAAAGTTAACACTAGTTTTATAGTTTCTTCAGTCTGGATGTACATGTAAGCAGTTTATGAAGCATAATGCAGAATGTAACCGTAAATGCTTCAAACACAAGTATGCTACAATTTTTTTATATATATATATATATTTTTTTTTTTTTCACATTATTTCACTGTATCAAATAATGAATCTAGAAAAAATAAATTAGGACTGATATTACTTCTAAAGTCAGGTCAAGTGCATTGTATTATGGCATACAGTATTCCACATGCTAAGCTCTGTTGTATTACTGCAACTAGCTTAGCAAAAGTTTGCATACTGCACATAGTGCACATACTACATAGGGCCTTAAAATTTATGTGATGTGGAAAATGGAATTTACTGTAAAACATGGAATGTCAATGAATTTAGTAAATTTAAGATTAATAATTCAAAATATGAATTTCCTCTCCAAAGCTTATTTGTTTACCTCAATGTTTGATTGTAAATTTGTAATAAATCATAAAACATAGACATTTTGATTAATTACAATTAGAATAGAACTTTTGGAGGAAATAAAGCAGATTTCAACGTAATTATTTATTTAATTAGTAACAATAATAGGGCTATTATTGTTCCAATTTAAATACATTATTAAAGTGTTAGATTTATGATTAAAATTGATTAGGCATGCATTTTTAATTAATTCATCTTTAATTAAAATTTATTTTTAAAAGGTACTTGAAAATTTTAAACAGAAAACAGAATTTCGAATCAACGAATTAATGCAATTTTGAAAAAAAAAAAAAAAAAAGATTTCAAAAATATTACTTAAAAAGTATGGTTCTGTGTATGATTCCAAATATGTGACCCTGGACCACATAACACGTTTTTTAAATTGAGATTGATACATCATCCGAAAGCTGAATAAATAAGCTTTCCACTGATGTATGGTTTGTTAGGACAGGACAATATTTGGCGAGATACAACTATTAGAAAATCTGGAATCCGAGGGTGCAAAAAAATCTAAATATTAATAAAATCACCTTTCAAGTTGCCCAAATGAAGTCCTTAACCATGCATATTACTAATTAAATATTAAATTTTTATATATTTACAGTAGGAAATTTACAAAATATCTTCATGGAACATGATCTTAATATCCTGATGATTTTTGGCATAAAAGAAAATTCAATAATTTTGATTTTAACCCATACAATGTTTTTTTGGCTATTGCTAAAAATATACCCCAGCAACTTAAGACTGGTTTTGATGTCCAGGGTCACATATAAGTCCCAACACATAACCAGCGCTGGAGGTAATGCATTAGAAGTACCATGAGATATGTAATCAGATTACTTTTTTTCAAGTAACTAGTAAAGCAACGCATTACTTTTTAAATTACAAGAAAAATACGCCAGTTACTTTGTTTTCCCTTTTACTGACAGACAGCTCTCCTGTTCCCATGTTGAGAGAAATCGGGAGTAAGTGCAGAGGCACTGTGTGCACTGTGTAAACATGATGCTTACTGTATAGTTCTAGACTGAATGTGATCATGCATTTACTCATCTCACTTGCACAAAAACAGATTCAGTATCCCTCAAAATTAATAAAAGCAGTGAAATGCAAACTGACACAAATATGACACAAACCTGTTAAATAACACAAATATCCTTTGCATCTCCTTCAGCCTGAGGCTTATTCATTTCACTTTTAGTGTGAAAGCGCTTTACATTTGCCAAAATAGAACTTTTTTATATTAAAAACAAACAAGCAAGCCAAGCCTAGCTAAGAAAAACTAACGCAAAAGTAACATATTAACACATTACATAAAAGTTAACACAATTTTTTGATTTTTTTTGTTGTTGCGCAATATTGTAATGCATAACTTTTAAAAGTAACTTTCCCCAACATTGCACAAAACACTGGACCTGCTCATCTGTAATCAGGTGCAGGAACACACTGAAGGTTGAGGACAGCAGCCAAGCTTTTGTGTGACAGCCAAGCCAAAAATACATTGTTTTTTGAGAACCCAGAGCTCTCTTATTTACGAGCGGAGCATTCTCCATATCTACTGCAGTCAGGCAGCACTAGTGTAATAAAGCAGCGGAGACACAAGAGTCCGTGTCTGGAGTGCATCCAAATCAAGTCACGTAAGGTGGGGTTTTAACTGGTCCTCCAAGAATTGTGTGGAATTCTATTTGCTTGTGCTATTGCTCCCATCCCTGTCCTCATGGACGCCACCCAAAACACTGGCAAGAAAATAAAATGAAATGAAATATCTCTGGCATGTATTTTCACAGAAAAGAAAAACAAATATTTGAACAGATGTTGACTTTTTTTATTTTTTACAGCATCTTTATTCAACTGTAGCAAAGTCTTAAAGCAAAACACAATAGGGGGAATTCACTACAAATGAACTGTGACCGCAGATATGAAATATTTATTGTCCGCATTGTTTTAAGGTATAATTCAAATCATACAATGGAGCAAATAAACTGATCACAAGGGAAAATGGTCACTGATACACAGAAATGCAGAGTAACCTTCCTACCTTTTCCTTTTGGAACTTGAGGGACTTAATTTAAAAATCTGATTCTACACTTCTAAAATGACTTCTACTCATCCATGTTTGATGTTTAATATACATGAGGAATGCCCCAATGAGTTTTCAATCTGAGCGGGGCAGTTGCTCATTGCATTTGTAGTTGGTTAGGACAAAATATTAATTGATTTTAATTCTTAAAAAAAAAAAAAACATAAATTAGTACATTTTATATTATACACAATTAACTTTCTTTGTCGCATCTGGATAGAACATTGTATTCTAATAAACCTGTATAATGTTAGCTTAATGTGTGTGGTTACAGCATCGTGTTAACTGCATCATGTAAACACTAATGAATTTTGGGAATTTGGTGTGTTCTATAATAAGAGGAAGGGTTTTTGCACAAAAACGAAAAATGGCACAACTGTTTAGTAAATGTGCCCCAATATGTGAGTTCAACACCCACCTCAGTGCAACACTTGCACATCTCATGTGAACAGATGATATGAACTGAGTGAAATTTATTCTGGGCTTTACAAAATTAAAGCAAAAACAACAAACACACAAAAACATTGTGTCATTCTTTCAAACACATTTTAAAGGCAGTAAGAGCACTGATCCCATAAAGCTGTTTATACACAACTCAAACTGGACAACATCCAACTATTCCACCCAGATTGTCTGCACGTGGAGAGCAGATCTCCATCCACACACACGTCAGACAAATAAACTTCCTAATTACTGTGAGGAAACATCTAGTCCTATGCAATGATAAGAAGCAAAAGAGGAAGAAAACATCCTAGTTTGTCTTGTTTGGTGACAAACCCAGAGGAAATTTCTCAGAGGTATTTCTTAGCAGACTTGAAATAAACTCTACACAGGCAAGCGACTGCAAAAAACTCAAACTTGATTTCACTCATTGTTGCAATCTGAAATGTGCCAGGATGTAATTCGTAAAGCAAAATAATCTGTCATTTAAAGGGACGGTTCAGCCCAAAATGAAAAATCTGTCATCTTTTTCTCACTTACTTGTTTTTCCAATCCTTTCTTTTGTGGAACACTCTAAAAAGATATTTTGGAAGATGTCTTTTTCTCCATACAACAAAAGTTGATGTCGACGATGGAATAAAATGGTTCTATTTTGTTCCACGGATTAAAAAGTAATACAGTTTTGAAAGCATGAAGGTGAGTAAATGATGGCAAAATTCCATTTCTGTTTGAACTATTAACTATTAACTATATTTGAACTAGTTACAGACTGAATCTAGCTAAACCTGTGCAAAAGTTTAAGACATTGTTGAAATCTCTTCTTAAATAGATACATGTAAGATTATTAGGGTTATTTTGTCAGGGAGAAAAATCTGAGAAGCAGAAGACTTTAGTATAACACTTCCTTTAATCGTGTTGCTGTCTAGGTCAAAAAACTGAAATATTTAAAATATATTATCATTTGTGTTTACTAAGGCACACATTGCTAAGATAAGGAGAGGGACCTGAGTCATATCTAGAAACCAAAATATCAAAGGTTCTTTTGGGTTCTTTGGGCATGGGCCAGTAAGAAAGCATCTAGCAACCACTGTCAGAAAAAAAGGGGCAAAAAATGGTATCTTTAGGGGTACAAGAGCTTGTCACTGGGGCAATATCCTCAAAGGGACACATTTGTACCTTCTTTACCTACAATACAGTAACTTATAATAGTAATATGCACCCTTAAGGTCACATTATGGTACTATTATGCACCCTTCAGGGGTAAAGAAGGTAGAAAGGTGTCCCTTTAAGGGTTCTGCCCCAGTGACAAGCTGTTGTACCCCTAAAGGTAAAATTTTTGCACGTTTTGTCTTAGAGTGCATGTACCAAATGCTTTAGAAAACTCTTCAGTGCACACTCTGATTTTTGAAGAGTACTGCTCTTCAGCAGAGTAATGCAAGCTGCCAAATGAAGGCGTGTGTTAAACATACGGGCAGCATTTCCTTAACACTACAATAAATCTGTGTGTGTTTGTGAGAGAGAGTCTCAGGTTACACACCCCTGTCGCAGGGCTCTCTGGAATGCACCATTTAAGAACGGTTACGAGAAATTTCTGCAGCTCAATTTCCTGCAGGAAAACCTCTTTACCAAATCTGTCACTGAAAGGCCGATCAATTCGCTACAGTCCTTCTGGAAAACATCCCTACACAGCCGTCAGTTGTAATATGCCTTTAGCTTTGCCTGTTAAAGGTTGTGATTAGTGCTTAATTACTGAAGACTGTTTAGCATGCTGAAATTATTTTATCTATGTATTACTTTTTTATTTGGCTGTAATCAAATTCACATTAAAGCGGGCCTTAAATACCAACATAATTACAAAACTACAGGACTACATAATAAAAATAATAGCACACAAATGATAACTGAAACATTGTTTTATTAAGTTTCAGATGAAGTCAATTAGATTAAAGAAATCATGAAGCTGGAAACAGACTTGGCCAATCAGCATCCAAAAAGGAAACTGATGTGATAATGAATAAATGTGTAAAAAATTATAATAAATCTCTATACAGTCTTTATTACAGACAAAATCACTATGAGTATGCAGGACTTTACATACTGATCTCATACAAAAAAGTTTTCTATGGCAGGGGGATATATATGTGTAAGTGAGTGTTTGCGGTATAAAAATGAATATGTGCAGCAGATGAAAGCCAGAGCAGGTCTTCCTGCATATCACGGGGCTGATTCGGATGTGAATGAGGAGAAATGTGACAAACACTGCAGAGAGAGAGAGAGAGAGAGAAAGAGAGAGAGAGATGGTGCTGCCTTGACTAGAATAGACAAAGAGATCATTCAGTCATACAGTAAACTACACTATAAAATGTTTATTGCATATTATTCAATTGCTGGGTTTCAAGCCAACTATCTATTTATATGCAAATATAGAATTCCAAATTTTAGAATATGAATGGAAACTATTGATATGCACACAAAAATTCACATTAAAGTTAATGCACAGATGGATTTTCTGGAAGTCAAAATGTGCTTGAAACAGGTGATGGAAACAGTTTTTCCACATAAACTATGGCATGTTTGGACCATTTGGACACTAAAGATGAGGCGATGTGTACTGCAAAGTTGACAGGTTTCGTACAGTTCATCCAAGAACGAAACTCGGAAGCATTTAACCCACTATTGCTCAAAATATGGAGACCACTGGTGTTCATTATGTAAGCTATTGCATTCATTCTGTGCTAAGGATAATATACATAATGCAGACTAAAGAAACATCCAACCTTTGTTGACATTTCAAAGATGTGACCCTGGACCACAAAACCAGTCTTAAGTGTAAATTTTTCGAAATTGAGATTGATTTGTTTTGTTTTTTTTTGCTTTTTTCATGTGGAATGATATGATTCTAAATACATTATTTTTATAAGAAAAGACTGTTACAATTTTTTCTTCTGTGATGTAAATCAGAGTGATTATCGGAAAAGAAAAAAAGTTAAGTACCTTTAATGCATTTTCCAAAAGCATCACTGATCAATTAAAGTTACAAGTTCCATCTTTACTAACATAGTTTCAACGATTTGTGTTTTCCAAACTATAGTTCAAATGAACATTCACAAACGGCATTACAAATACAGTGTGTGTGATTGAAACTACAGCTTTCGGCCTGTGGTTAAAAGTATAGTTTCTTGTTAGTACAACATGTGGACTTAGCAGATCATTGCTCTTGAGCACAATAAGCAAGCAACATGCAGTACAATCTATATCTTTCATTTCAGTTAAAATATATACAAATTTCAAGCTATATATTTTAGGCCCCGTTTACACTAGAGCTCCAATACATTCTATACTCGCTTTGAGACAGGCAACCACATTCCCTGCTGTGAAAATACCTGCTGACCTGACACCTGCCCTTTGGTTCTAACCACACTCGAAATTGAGTAAGGCTTTCAAGAGAGTCAATGGCCGGAAAGCTCCAGGTCCAGATGGCATACATGGAGATGTCCTGTGGGCCTGTGCTGTCCAGTTAGCAGATGTCTTCACCAACATCATCAACCTCTCCTTGAGACTAACAGTGATCCCCACATGCTTCAAGCAAACCACCATCATCCCTGTTCCCAAAAAAACAACAACTGTCTCCTGCCTGAATGACTACTGCCCTGTAGCACTGACATCGGTCATCATGAAGTGCTTCGAACTTCTAATCAAATACCACATCTGCTCCTCTCTACCTGACACCTTGGACCCATTCCAATTTGCTTACCGCTCAAATAGATCTACTGATGACACCATTTCAATGGCCATACACTCTGCCTGGAACACCTGGGAGGGAAGAGACACCTATGTGCGGATGCTGGTTCGTTGATTACAGCTCTGCATTTTAACACCATCATCCCTACCAAACTTATAGCCAAATGAAAGATCTGGGTCTTAACAGTCACTTATGTAACTGGGTCCTGGACTCCCTGACCGGCAGAGCCCAGGTGGTTAGAATTGGCAATCATACATCCTCCTCACTCACACTCAGCACTGGTGCCCCACAGGGATGTGTACTCAGTCCTCTCTTGTACTCCCTGTTCAGTTACAACTGCTCTGCTAAGCATAGGTCCAACATCATCCTCAAATTTGCTGATGATAGCTATGTATAGGTAGATTCCCTATTATATAGCTTCTGTGTGCTTGGAGTGGTCGAATGGGGAATCTACCTATACATATATATGGGTACAAACAGTAAGCATGCTGTCATTGTTTACAGGGTCGTCAAGGGTACGCAGAGCATGTAGGCAGCCACGCCATTGTTTCACAAGTCTCCTGGATGAGTAGGGGTGGGGCCGACAGCCGTGGGAACGGAGCGAGGTAATGTGAAGTAATGTGAAATGTGAAGTAATTAAAATGAGCGACACCTGCACCACTCAAACCGGTCTCAAGTCCCACGGAGGAGCTCCAGAAGGATAAGTGGAGGAGTAACGACAGTGAAGGACGAGAGAGGACCAGGCCTGGATTTTTTTTTTTGTGTTTTGTTTCTGTTTGTGCGCGGCAGTCATCCGCGAGGGGCTCCACCATGATGGGGAGGAGTAGGGAACGGGGGACTCCTGCCGGCTGCCCGAATCCAGAGGAGCCGTCACCTTCCATTGGGCAGTGGAGGAGGTGTCAAGCCGTCCACCGAGGGCTATCCAGTGCCGCCGCCAAGCACCGCAGAAGAGTTTACCTAGCTGTCTCTCACCTCGCCTGTCTGTCCATACCCCCAGGTACCCGCAGCCGCTGTGATCGGCTCCCCTGGAGGGGGAGGGGGAGTAGAGCGCAGTTCTCAGGAGTACCCCCCCGGCCTGTGAGGGGTGATGGGGGTATGTGACGAGTGGGGCGGGGCCGAAAGCCATGGAAACTGGAGCGAGGCCGGTGGAGGAATTGAAAATGAGCGACACCTGCACCACTCACCAGTCTCGAATCCCAGGGAGGAGCTCCCGGAAGGATAAGAGGAGGATTAATGACAGTGAAGGTCGAGAGAGAACCAGGCTGTGATTGGAATTTTGCGTTTTGTTTCTGTTTGTGCGTGGCAGTCGTCCGCAAGGGGCTGTGCTGCTATTTTGTGTTTATTTATTATTAAAGTTTTATTTGAATGTTGGCCCGGTTCCCACCTCCTTCTTCCCAATCTAAGAACTGTGTTACATCTCCGTTTTGCTCTATTTACAAACACTGAAACACAACCCTGGAGTTTTCAATCTAAAAAAGGGTCTGCAGTATTCTCCCCGTTTTTGACCTCGAAAATGCCGGAATAGTGTAAATGACAGGCGTAACCATAGCAAAAGTTATGCGTTTTTAAAACGAAAATGTAGTAGTGTAAACGAGGCCTTAGTGTATGTCAACAATCAGTGCCAATTTGAATCCTGCTGACTTAATGAACTGCATATATAGCCTACGAGAGTGTGACAGTTACATACTGCATGTAAGCATGGTTTAAAAAAAAAAACTTTCAGTTGGTTTGTGTAAAAATAACTATCTGACATTAATTGCAATCATTAACGTCATTAACAACAGCCCTATACTGCTGAACCAACATGGTTTTAAGCAAAAGAGGTCTGACCATGTTACTATACAGTAGTTTTCAGGAAACAGTCGCAACTAGCAAGTTATTTCAAGCGTTGCATCCATAGTATGGTAGTTAAGCAGTGCGTTATGTCATTTAATGGGAAACCAGCCCTGGTTAGGACATGATGTTAGGGCTTACACTGAAAGACTGAGAAAGAAACTGACAACAAACTGTACTGATCTGGACAGACCTTGCCAGGGTCTCCAACACTGGGAAAATCAAACATTTTCAACCCTCTTCTCATATACTGTACATATACATACACACTTTGTTCTACTATGTACAGTATATTTAAGCCCCACTCGTTCTTATAGTTAACTCACTCCTGTAAACCTAAGGTTCACTTCAAATCTTCTGATCTTTATTTCTGCTGTTTTTCTACTGAAAAACACACCTGTGTACATTCTACTATTTTGTATGATCTGCAACTCCCAAAAACAGTCATGAGACTCCTCTGCAGTAACCAAACCCCTGCCCGCAGCTGATCAACCGTCCAGAGAGCACACTGACTGCCAGCTGGGAGTTTCCTGCCCCGGGCGCAAGCATTAAAGATTCCCAGCAATTCACATGGTGCAAGGTCAGACAGAGGCCAATGAAGATAACACCTCACTATGAAGTTCATGACAGACAGCAGATATAGACCTGAATTTATGAGAACCTCTGACACACTGTTATGAAGTATGAATCTGGTTTCTCTAAGAAAACATCTGGACCAAACTCATTAACATGGCTATTCTTGCAGTGATTATCTTGTTGCTAGCTATGATTTGGTTATGTTTATTTCTACAATCAACTCACTCAGTCCAAGACAGCCATGTTCAATGTCTCAGAGAAAAGCCTTAAAGGCTTTAAATAAACAAGCACAGTGAAGGTGGATCACAGAATGGTTAAACTCACCTCTGCTGCTACTGTCTTCATCCTGAAAGAGAGAGAAGATAAAAGAGTGTTAAAAATGTTTCAGAGGCATTCATGAAATCAAGAGCTTAGTGAACTGGAATTACGTTCCATTTGAAGTGTAATCCTACTGAGACAATCTTTGAACAAATGTCATTTAGTCTCAGGTCCTTCATTTGACAGCGCTCGTTAAAACCTAGTTAAACATTCCAGAAAAACAGAAAGTGACAACAATTTTAAATAAATAAATAAATACATTAAAAACGTACTACTGTTTTAGGCTGTCACAAAGATGTTTTAATGTTTTTGAAAGAATTATTTTATGCTCGTCATGGCTCCAGTCTTCATTGTCACAGGATCATCATGAAATTATTCATTTGAACAGTGAAAAATTATATTAAATATTTATAATAGCATTAAAAATCCTAATCCAATCAAATCTTATTGGATGGATCAAGTCCGGTCACCCAACAGTTTTGTTTTACTTGGAAACATTACTGAAGTTAAATGTGATACAAAAGCTGGTAAATGTTGCCAGAAAAAGTAATCTCACTTTTTATGTGTCAAACAGATTACTGTGAATCACACGTTTGCTAACAGTAACTAATCTGTAAGGAAGCAGTATCTGAAGCAGCTGATAGTAACAGCATTATCTAGATGCTCCATTACCGCCGGCTGGTGATGGTGAGAGAACAGAGCTTTAATCTCTTTATGGGGATCATGTAGTTTTTTGACTATTGTCATAAAGTCAGGTCAACTTCATATCTTAGTGTGTCCAGAAAAATAGCCTTCTGACCAACATGTTAAACATCCATTCATGTTTAGGAGCAGAACAATCTGAAAATCTTTAACACTGAGGGCTCAAGGATAAACTGTGTTTCAGTAGGCGTCTCAAACTTAATTCTGAACATCTTTGTTTTTATGCCTCTATCTTGGCAAACCTGGCAAAATCCAGTGGTTAGTAGTTATTCCTTGGCAGTGCTTATTGTAGCTGCCTGGGAACTTTTCCATGTAAATCTGTGCAACCATATATACATTAATTGTGGAAATCAAGACAAACAGATAAGACCCAAACTTTTTTGCAGCTTGTGTTTGCCATTTTTTGTGAGCAAAATGCATTAGATGGTGTGTTAATAGTCACACAGGCATGCCATCAGAAGATGAGACTTGGCAGCCTAATGTCCAGTTTGGGTAAGACTCATCTTTTGACCCCATGCCCATAGACCACCCACAGTTCATTCACTGTCTGATGCATAATACATACAAAAAAGGGTTGACCTGATGAACTACGAAAACAGTGGTTGGTACATTACATGTTGGTCAGATGGTTTCTTTCATAATAAAGTGAACCGGAATTTTGAATTTAGAACTAACTTCCTACAAATGATGCACCAAAATTTTGGCAACAGAAAATATTTGACCAAAATCGTTTTGGAGGGCTGAAATCATTGACTGAAACTGTTGACATTGGGACTGGATTGACAATATCGATTTCTCAATTTTAATTGACTTTCATTTTGATGAACATTCTTAAATCCTGAGATTAATCTAGTTTTCAGCTGATGCATGAAAAAAACAAACTTCACTAAACATTATTTGTAATGCACATGCCATCCGATTATTGCAATAAGCTTTGTTTCTTCGCTACTTCTGATAAGAAACAAAATCTCAGTTTTCACATTTTGTCAATTTTATGTAATGTATGTCAAAATTCAAATGATTTGACACTCTTTAATGTGACTTGATAGATTTCTATAGCCACATTAATCCTCAGGAAAGCATTTCACTGTCCATAACTCATTAGATAAATAACGGTAGTATTTGCAAAATGCATGCACTATATTACATATTCATTACAGTGATGTTGTTATTTAATGCAATTTAAATCTGTCATGAAATCAAGCTTTTATTACAGTCAGTTTATATTTCAATGATTTAGAGTAGAAACATAATTATATCATTATACCATTGATATAAAAACAGCCTTCAACTATAAAACTAAATTTTATTTTTTTAGTGCTGATTATTAATTTTTTGTTATTTGCATTTTATTTTTTTTTTTTTTTTTAATTGATGAAGTTTTTTTTTTTTTAGTAAAAAAAAAAATTTTGTGTTTCATTGCTTCCAAAAGTATCTCATAATGTGGTATATAGTCTACAACAGGCTTGACAGCAGCTGACGAGGGTTTAAAAAAAAATTGAATAAGCTGACAGAAATGGCACTTTTGAGACTGGACAGCTTTAACACCACAGTGGAATATGCTGAGATACTTATTTCTACAAACCACAGTCGAGTACATTGAGAAATGCTAAGAAACACATAAACCAGCAATACGAGGTGTTATGAGGCATGGTAGATGTTATTTTTTCCCTGATTGAGATGCAAACATCATAAATTTCCCTATTAGTGTATGAGGAAAAGCACTAAAGGTAAGAATTTAGATTTAAGCACATCTCTGCCAGAGTCTCTGAAGCTAAATTATGTTTAGAGAGGAAGTAAACTGACAAAAACCAATTGACCCATTTATCTGGACTGAAATTCTTTGTATGTTTGCTGTGGGCTGACCTTGAGAGAGGATTGCACGGCTGACTCGGGTGGGTACACGATGAAGTGACGGAGCGTGAAGCCAAAGCCGTGAGATGTACGTTGTAAGTGCAATGTTTTAGGCCCCGGCCATGAGAAGGGGTCCTCTTCAGCGGCCGGAGACAGAGCCGATGCCTCGCTATGCTCACAGCCATCCTTTTGTTTAGCCTGAGAAAGAAAACAAACACTGTTAATTAGTCATTCAGATACTTAGAATTTAAAGAGTATGATCTCCAGAGGGTCTTTCCTAATCTGTTTGACCCAAAACCAACACGGTAATCAGTAAGAGTGAAAAAGTACTGAAAGAATCTCAACACTGCACAAAGCATTCTCTGTCCCAATGCAGTAGCAAAAACATTTGCCTTTTAACATGGCACATCAGCACTCACATTGAGACTCTTGGTGTTCTAAATGATGTTCACCAGGCACTGAACTGCATTATGACCAGGATATGCAGATAAACTGTGACTCATGAACAAACCATGAGACCCAGGAAACAAGCTACCATTCAAGAAGTTCATTAGAGTTCAAAAGAAATTTTTGTACCACTAGCAACTGGTCATGGTATTTGTAAATATTGATTAAAAAAAAAAAAAAAAAGAGTTTTTACTGTGTTTAACTGTATTTTTTAGGCATATTAGTGTACCACATCATTATCTTAGCAACATGCTAATATCTGACTCAATAATAATTAACTGTTAAGTTAAGTCCCCATGTGTTTTATTTTTGGCACGCTATTAAATGGTTAAATTGTTGCCTTAAAAATCAGCAAGGCAGGTCACTAGGTTTTGGAACAGAGCTCCTGTGCCCTGTTATCATGTCATTCATATGGTATCTGAAAACAATGGGTTTCTCTTAAGGGCAGAAGGTATTGAAACAGAGCATCCTGTGAGTGTTTATAAAGCGTCGCTGACATGATTTTACACTTCTCA
Source organism: Cyprinus carpio (assembly GCF_018340385.1). NCBI lineage: Eukaryota > Metazoa > Chordata > Actinopteri > Cypriniformes > Cyprinidae > Cyprinus > Cyprinus carpio. The sequence goes on from NC_056620.1 coordinate 5,572,712, forward strand.
AATATCTGCCATGACAGTGACGGTCACACAGAAAATGCTATGAGTCAACTGAGACAATTCTTTCCTATGTTTAATGACCAATACATACTGTATGTACATACCATGTACATCCCGACACAATCAGTTTTTTTTTTTTTTGACACCCATATCACTAACGTTCTTCTGGTTATGTCACATTGTAGCATCTGGGCCTGTGACGTCAGTCCATCCTCTGTAACTTCCTAGGAAACGTGTGGTCAATTACATTATGAAATAATGGCAGTTAGAATCCCATTCCGCCACAGAGGGTTTGTGTTTGTGGTGGGCTCTGACAACACCACACTGACTCTGGGTCACTCTGGCTGCCAAACAGACCAGACTGTGGTCTAGCCCTGCAGGAGATGGATGTATTATAAGGGAATGGATGTATTTTAGCTTGTGGCTGGGCTCAGGTACAGACAGCTGTGGACGTCTCTAGAGTCTGGGCTGGGCTTTTACATAACTGAGCCTGAAAATGACATCACCGGGATTTAAAACACTTACATCCAGTGTTGGACACAGTCCACTGCAAAATCTCACAAAGAAATGGTTAGAGAAGTTTGGGATGGCAAACTAGCATGCTAGTATGTAGTGTAGTAAGCAATATGCATCTTGTTCAGAGTGATTTCTGTATGATTTTACACATCCTTCTTGTTCAGTTATTTTAGTCACTGACAAACGGTGAGACATTTCCACAGATATTAGTCTAGATTACTTCACACAACATATTCTTGAGCTCGATTTCAGAACTTTTTTTATACAGAATCATTCAGTATAATTATACAGTTATGTGAAGGTCCACCTGTGAATGCTACCTTTGAATCATACACATGGTTTTCCAAAAAACACCCACTATAACATAACATTCCTCTGCCTTTCATTTTTCATTTCCCTACCATTAACCAGTCATATTCTCTATGTGGTGGGCACACAACCCTGTTTCCAATGCTAAATTTAACCTGTTAAATTATACAACTAGAAAAAGCTCTCGTCTAAATGGCGGAAAGTCCAAGAGAAGTGAATGGCTGCCCTGTGTGAGACTCCTTCTCACCAGAAACAACATCATACAAACCATCCAGTCCATCAAAATGCATGAATAATACACACAATCCCATTTGTCATTGGTTACATTTAAGATCACATCACATGCTCTGATTTCACTAGCACGTGCATCTGTTTTTTTTAAAAGTTCCAGTTACATTGGGACTTGTAATATCAGAAAAGTTGGCATGACTAATTCAGCCAAGCTATAGGTCAGCCTTCCAAACTGGTGGATCTCATTTGTTTGTCTAGAAAAACCAATGCGATTACATTGACGGTTTCAGATGTCACCTGTTTCTTAATATTTTTTCTTGAAAAAAAAGACCCTAGCAATATGACATTCATTAGAGATCTAAACATGGTCTCAAACTCATATGCCAAAAACTTATCTCAAAATGAACTCAGACGTTTTCCATCAAATTCATCAAAGACCAAAGGATTCATTTTATAGCTCTATCCCCCTACAGTCAACAACTGTCGCAACTGTCTATTTTTTATTTCTCTTGAGAAACATAAGGAGAAACATTTGAGACAAGGTTGATAGTTAGCTAAATGAAAAACTTAAATCCATTTCAGAGAAGTATCCTGAGATATCACAGAGCAACCTCTAAGCAATAACATTTTCTTACAAATGTTGTCATGACAAAATGCACAAATATGCATGTGCGTCCTGTAGTTATGGCAAGCGTGAGTCACTCTTTAGCCACAGTGGAGCTCCCTGCGAACACAGAAATACCTTGCTTTCCCAAAACACACACACTTTTCCAAACACAAAAAACAACTTAGCCACATTCTCTGTTCTTCAAGTGAAACAATTATCCACTATGCATTTAGGTTAAAAACGTGAGCAATTACCCATCCAAAGTCTGTTCAGTCCCAAGGTTGCTTACATAGGAACAAAACTGAAACATGAAACCAGGGCACATACACACACAGTCTTCTTGCTGTGAAAAATATGTTACATGTTGGCTCAATGTAGGAGACTTAACCAACCACCCTGGACGTCAGTGATGCACCAAGCATTTCTGAGAGCCATCTCCTCACCCCCTTCAGCCCCAAGTAACTCGATACACTGCTGGGAGCCTCTGCCAATGTGTGGAAAAAACCCTCCATCCCGCTGCAGCACCAGACTGTCGCAATGAACCCATCTTCTCGTGTTTAGTTCTACTACTCTTAAAGTATAGCAGATCCACAGATCCTTACCCAAGATCGCATGCAGTTACTCGGAGATGTCTTCTTCAATTTTCGCCAAGAGACGCCCTTCTGGGCCTCCCGAAGCCCCAGTTCCACATCCCCCCAGTATGCCCTGGCCAGGAGCTGGAACCAAAGACAGGAAGTGTCCGATAAACAGCCGTCCACCCCTGTCAGACAATCCCAGGGACAGTCCCCTATTGCGCAGGAACACCCCGATACATCCATCTGGTCTGAGCCGTCCTTCCCGGGCAGAACGCAATCGGTACACGCCCCATTCCTCTGAGTGAGCATGGCAAAGCCTGCTGGTCCCTGCTATAACTGCTTTCCTCTGCTGATATTCTGATGATGTGATTCTTTCTCGCTCTTTGCGATCCCTCCCTCTCTCTTCCTCTCTCTTTCAGAGTGGGAAGGAGTGCACATACATGAGGTTTCCATTGAGACCCGGAGCACGTCAGGGAGAGAGTGAAGCAGGGAAAGAGACCATCAGAACTCAAACCGGTGAACAGCAAGCACAAACATCTGCCTGCGCTGGACAAGATGCCTTTCTCTTCTTACTTACAATGTTTTCATTTTTGGGTTAACTATCCCTTTAAGCCCTTCCAATATCAACGTCTTATTCAACATAGATATAATACAGTTTATAGCTACTCATGAAGCCTAAATCTCATAACTACATCTTGATTATGGAATGGAGTGTTACAGTTACGATGTACACACTCTAAGCAGGTGAAAAATCCCAACAGATTGGCCAGTTGACCAATCAAGGCAGACTGGGTTTTTCAAAAATCTAAGCTTTAAAGAGATAGTTCAGTCAAGAAGGAAAATTACCCCATGATTTACTCACCCTCAAGCCATCCTAGTTGTCTATCTTCTTTCAGACAAATACAACTGGAGTTAACACAATTTTGTCATGGATTTTTAAAGCTTTTTGATGGAAGTGTATGGCTGTTGAGGTTCAATAGTCCAATAAAGTGCATCAATCCATCATACAAACTACTCCACATGGCTTCCACATTCGTTACTTCTCACCAGAGCTTACAATGTCCTACGTCATCCACTGATATGCCACTCTCTTGTGTACACGTGTACAACATTTAGCGGAAGCTAGAGATTATGGTTTATAAAGTGTATGCATATTAAAGTTTATGCATATTATGTGTGAATATGCATATTTTTCTTACACAAATGCATCGATTAAATTCAAGAGTCATTTATTAACCACTGGAGCCAAGTGACATACTTTTTATGCTGGATGGATGCCCTTTATTGGACTTCTATTTCTCTAATGAAATCTCAACAGCCAATCAATGCCATTATAAAGCTTGGAAGAGCCAGGACATTTTTTTTAATATATATTACTCCAATTGTATTTGTCTGAAAGAGGAAAGTCATATACAGGTCATATAAAAGGATGGCTTGAGGGTGAGTAAATCATGGGGTAATTTTTATTTTTATGTGAACTATCCCGTTAGACAGGTATATATACTGAGTGGATAGCAGCATAACCATTCTTCAAAATATTTCCATGTATGTTCCAAAACATGTCATAAAAGTTTGGAATGATTGAATAAATGACAAAATTTCCTTTTTGGTTGAAATATCCCTTAAATCAGAGCTTGCTTTCCTATAAACCACAGGGTCATGTTTAATACAGTAGTGAGAGTCTCTCTGTTCATCTTTCCCTGTAGTGTTATGAAAGATGAGCAGACGCTCAGAATTGCTTTAAGACCTGCTCCCCAGTCCCCCACAGTGACCGATCATGGCTAGATAGCACTCAAACAAGTGCCCTGATAGATCAGCATCCCAGCATTAAAACTATGTACCAAAATCACACACAGCACAAATAAAAAACAACGATATAAAGCTGCACTTCCTCTGAGGAATCAATAATTTATTTCATAAATCACATGCACAAACACTTTCCATATCCACTTTCCATAGTGTTCCTGTGGCTCAGTGGTAGAGCATTGTGTTAGCAGTGCAAAAGGTTGTGAGTCGAATTCCCAGGGAACACACATACTGATACAAAAAAAAAAAAAAATGTATAGCCTGAATGCACTGTAAGTCGCTTTGGATAAAAGCGTCTGCTAAATGCATAAATGTAAATATCCCACAAGCATGTTCTGGGCTATTTTGTGCAAAACACACAGAGAGCATTCAGAAATGTAAAAACAGGAAACCAATGATGGCATGCTCGTCTTCATTCCTCTACATTGGCATGGCATCTCATTACCACATACATTCCTTTAGACATACACAAGCACTCACTCACACTATTGCGTATGGAAAACATATCACAAAAATAACTCGTCCAGCCATGTGAGGCATCCTTGTTTGTGAGAATCAGGGTGAGAGGGAACTCAAAGAGGGCACTGTGTGATCCCCGCTGAATATACCAGCCCAAAAAAAGAAGGCATGTTGCGGTATTGGTTGGTGTTCATCCCAATGGGTTTCACACCACACAAAAAGCATTCCAGTTCAACTACATATGTGTCTAAAAAGAGAGCAGTCATAGTTCAAAATGCATTTTAATGTGGGTGACATTAAGAATTAAAACACGTTTGGATGAGTACTGAAAGTTCTTGTCGTTTATGACACATCATAAGAAATCCACATAAATAAAAATATATTCCAGCTAGCTGAAACCATACACTGTGTGTTCATGGAGGTAATTTCATAGAAATAAAGGGGGGAGGAACGTTTCAGGTTACATATGTAACCATGGTTCCCTGAGAAGAGAATGAGACACACAGTATTAAAGGGCACCGGAAGAATACGTCATCCGCTTCTTCATCTGAAGCTAGTGTCCGAAGCATGGCAAAGCATCTAGAGGACACAGTGTCTCGTTCCCTTCTCAGGGAACCATAATTACATACGTAACCTTAGACGGTCCCTTAAAAGGGAACTTCGAATTGCGTCCTCTAGCAGTCGCTATGGGGAATGGTATACCCACGCTGCCCTGCTGAGGGGAGTGCATGCCAAACACTATGGCGAGCACTAAGTACCAACTCTACCAACATAATGGGAGTTGCCCTTGGGACACCCTGATGGCTGTCAGTGACATTATCTCCTTCTGCCAAAGGCCTGAGATGCATACCCCAAAGAACTCACCTGTTAAGTGCAGGGCTTGAGGAAGCCTGAACCCAGTGCAGAGCTCAAGGCTTGGAATCAGAAACAAAGAGATTCCTTTAACGGGATATGGCCAAGCATCTAGGACCATAACTGGACCCCCGCCAGATCTGGATGAGCTTGCTCAGAGGAACTGACTTGACAGGTCTGTGGTAGCAACACCCTGCTCAAGAAGGTTGAGCAAGGATACACAAGTGAAGTGGGGCCCAAGGCAAAACCAGGGCCAGAACCAACTCAGAGAAAGTGTACAAGGCTGGGAGCGCATAACCCATACCATACAGGATTTTAGAAAAGGGCGCAAGGTGCCTAGCATGCACACTTACCACAATGTGGATTTTTAGAAAGTGCACAGAAGCTCAGCGAGTGCACTTACCATAAGATGGATTTAAGAAATACCATTACTTAAGGGGAGAGCCTAGCCTAGGAACTACCTCTACAGGTCCTCAGTAGCAGATGCCCTGCTCAAGAGGTATCATCAAGGATACATAAGCAGAGTGGGGCCAAAGGTAGGAACCAGAGCCTGAACCAGCTCAGAGAAAGGGTACAAAGCTGGCAGCGCGTGACCCATACCATATAGGATTTTAGAAATGCGCGCTAGGTGCCTAGCGTGCACACTTACCAGGACATGGATTTTAGAAAATGCACAGAAGCTCAGCATGTGCATTTACCATAAAATGGATTTCAGAAGCACTGCTGCTATGGGGTTACTGGGGCTGCCTAGATATAGATAGGCCTAGGAGCGCTATGTGACTGTGATATGCTCAGGAAGCAGTTACTTAATTCAGTCTTCAGAAGTACACATGCCCAGTGCGCATGAGAATTGTGAATAGCGTATCTCATAGAAAAGACACTCCATATGAGGGGAGCATTGTCATGACAGTCACGGGACAGGCTCTGGAGCATTATGCTCATACATAACTGAAGGAGTGTAGCACATTGCTCTCAAACTGAGTGGGGGATACAATGCTCAACTCAGGTAGCAGTATGTTCATAGGTGACCCTCTAGGGTGAGGGGAGCACTACAAGCTCAACCACAATACCAGTATATCAGGGAGGCAGAAATGGGGCCTAACCACCTGGTGTTGCTGACTCGCGGAGCCCTGGGGAGTGGAGAACTCAACACTCGGAAAGAGAGGAAGACTCAAACAGCATGCTCATAGGTAACCCTCTAGCGTGAGGGGAGCAATGCCATGCTCACCCATAAGGGCAGCCTGGCAGGGAAGCAAGATGACCTGACAACCTGGTATGGCTGCCTGACGGAGCTCAGGCAGAGGAGTAACACAGCTCAACCAGAAAGAGCAGTCTATAGCCCTTGGGCAGAGTTCTTAGCTCTCCGGAAGAGAGGAGAACTCAAATATTCTGCTTAGGAGTGGCAAGCTCATAGATGACCCTCCCGCAGAGAGGGAAGCACTACCACACTCAGAGAAGCAGGCTGACTGCAGGTGGGCACTAGGAATGGGATTCAGCTGCGAAGGGAATCACACATTCCGTCCGGGAGCAGCATGCTCCTGCCATAGAGGCAACTGACCAAGGAGGCGACAGAGATGGGCCTGACAGCTTGGTATAGCTGCACATGGAGTTCCTGGGAGTGACGCTCTCAGCCCTCAGACTGAGGCAAGCTCTCACAACTCATACTCGGAGAAGCAGGCTCATAGCTAACCCTAGCAATGAGGGCAGCCTAAGGGGAGGGCAGAGAAAGGCCTGACCCCTTGACGTGGCTGTGCGGCGGAGCCCACAGAACGGAGAATTTGACTTTTGGGAAACTCAAACGCTCAGTTTGGAAGTGGCATGCTCATAAGTGACCCTCTACAGTGAGGGGAGCACTGCTAAGCTCAATCAAATAGAGCAACCTAACAGGGAGGCAAAGAGAGGCCTAACAACCTGAGGTTGCTGCTCAATGGAGCTTCAGGGAGATTTCTTTAACATTTGAAAGGATACTATGGCAAAGATATTGCTTTCCTTATTCAAACAGATTTTTTTTTCCATGAATATATGGTTGACCTGAATAATGAAAGCTCATACACTTGAAAAATTATGAGCTATATCACTGCTTATCGACACAAGGGATGTGACGATACACTTAGCTCATGAGATGAGACAAAATACAGATACTTGGTTCACTAGAACAAAACAATATTTTAATCATATATACATATATAGAGAGGGACAGGCAATCTGACCAATCAGAACGCGGATATTATGTGCCGCCGCTGCTATCTCCCATCTTACTCTAAATTTATGGCTGGTCTCCATAAAAATCCATGTTAAAATGGGGTAACTTAAACTTTTTAAATATAACAATATAAATATATGCGGAGGGTTAAGCTGTGCTGTTGTTGGCTGCCACAGTAACGGCAATAAGTTAAGGAATTCCTTTAATGTACTTGTTTTGCATACCAGAAAACTTGTCATGCCCGGCGCTGTATGCATGGCTCAGTTAAAATACTGAGTGTGAAATAATAAAATGATATGTTAAAACGTGTGCTCTTATCATTCTGTGGACAAAATCCCGTAAACTTTGCCACGAATGGGAGATGTATATGCACATGGTTGACATAAAATACTTTCTGATGTTTATTCATGTTAATTTTGTGCTTTATGTAAATATGAAAAGACGATCGGTTAATGTGTTTGAACTGAGGCAATAAAGTGATCTGCCACAACATATTGAAGAGCCACAAAATGGTACTTATTGTTTGAATTTCTTTAAAAATGCCAATATCTGAAAGCTATAAGAGTCCTGAGACCTTGTTTCATATCAGAAGTAATCTGCTCTGTCTTGTCTGTCAGTGTGTTGTCAGTTTCCTCTTTGCACTGCGATGTATTTTTCACTGTGTAAGAACGTGTGGTGTGAGAGCGGCATTGTTTGTCGGGGATAGCAACAGTAACTAAGGAGGGCGGGTCTTTGCGAACAGTCAATTGAGTAATCTGATATTTTTTAGTAACACAAATGAGTGAAAACCAGGCTTTAGTATGACTATTTATATATAAACTAACGATAAGGCAATAATCATTGGCTCAAATTAAATATCAAAACCAAACTACATGGTTTTATGGATTTAGTATGTTTGAATATGTATTTTTTTATATATTTATGTAATATGAACATAACCAACTTAAAGGGATAGTTCACGCAAAAATTAAAATTCTGCCATCATTTACTCACCCTCTTGTAGGTATAGACCTGTATGAGTTGCTTTCTTATGTTGAACGTAAAAGAAGATATTTTAAAGATTACTGGTAATCAAACAGTTGGTGGTTGCCATTGACTTCCATAGTATTTTTTCCCTACTATTGAAGTCAATGGCAACCACCAGGTCCCTCGGAAGGGAACTCCCTGCTGGCATGGAAACAAAAAGACCATCACAACAGATTAGATTCTCAGCATTTAATAAAAAAAGAGAAGTACACTTGTCAAGCAAAACATTTCACAAAAAGAAATTTGTAAGGTTTCAAATGAATTAAAAATGTAGAAATATGTGAAGTAAATGTCTGAACAAACAATGATCTGAATTTATCACCTAAATGCCAATGTGAATAGTCAGTCTTAAAGACTGCATTTGAAAATAAACCAAATTATGTGAGTGTGAACACAACTAAAGCTTCTTTTGGTCACTGTGTTTTCCCAGTCACTTCTGATAATATGCATCTAAATGTATTTCATTTGAAGTCAATTTGTATTTCATTTAATCATGTTTAACATTCACAGACTTGAAAAGTAGACTGAGGATGTTTTCAATTAAAGAGATAGTTTACCTGAAAAATCAAAATTTTGTCATCATTACTCGTCCTTTTGTTCATATGCAAAACACAAATGAATTTTCATTTTTAATGATCAAATATCAAATATACCACATCTAAAACTGTATGTTAGTTGGAAGGTCACCAAGGACAAACAAAATCAGGGAGTCAACAATAGTTGGTGCATTTCAACAATTAAATGGATAAACGCATGTTTGCACATTTCAAAGGCTCACAAGCATCCAGTTCAAAGAAACCACAATACACTGAGCATCTTTTGAAATCCAGAGTGTTAAAGCCTTATGGCATCACAGGTGTGTCACTTCAATAGACCTGTTGACCTTTCAGCATATTGACTGATTGTCGTTCCAAACCATTATGCCCTTTTCTTCTGTTGAACTGAAAAGGAGATGTTTAGCAGAACAATTCGAATTACACCAGAGCAGCTGACAGCACTGAACTAAATCATCTTCAGACAGCAGTGTTTCATTAAATCTCTTCCTGTACCAGGTGAGCGTTCTAACCGCAGAATCACTGCCTGTAAAATTAACAGCAGTTTAAACATCCCTCTGAGCTATTGTCCGCCTGCTACTTTTATAAACCAGTAGCAGACTTCTATAATATGTACTGAACACATACAAAAGACAGTAATAATATTACAAACTGAACTAGAGCCATAACTCTAAACTTTTGACAATCATAACAATGGCTTTTCTAATCAGACGAACATGGCAGTGGGCACAAACTAAAAGACTAGGGCAGCAGGGAACACATTTTTTTTAAATGTTTTTTGAAAATGTTTTTTGAAGCTTGGGTGCAATGTAATTTGTTTTGGATTAAAGTCTATACCACTACAGTACTATTTTGTAATGGGGGGGTAGGGGTTGCGCAGACTAATGCTCTGCCATGATGCTTTAAGCTTGACGTCGACTAGTCGCTGGTCCTATAGAGGGCGAAACAGGATAAGAAATCTTTGAAGGACTTCCACATTTAGCTCCGTTTCCAAACAGTTAAAATGACAAATAAATACATACTCTGAAAGCTCCACAAGACATCTGTGATTATATTACTGGATGCTCAAAATTGAACGGGGGAATGCACATTCTAAACAGCTTATTGTACAGATAAGTTAATCACTGTTCTAATCTAATGCACTGCTGCACTGTAACGTACACATATAGGCTACAGACAGTAGCTCGTACGTCACGCACAGATCGCGCACGCACAGATTCGTTCAGCGCGGAAATGTACTGTCAACACTGTTCTGTAATTTCTCAATAAAATTGCTTAGAAAATGAAAAGTTCAAGCATATATTTCTAAATAACTAATTCCCACACGCAGCTTCACTACTACTAGAGAGATGCTGCCATGTAGAATTAATTCACACACGCAATTGCTCTCACTAATGCATTCATATAAATGTAATCTTTACTGTGCTACTTTATCTATATCTGATTTAGAACTAGCATAAATCTGTGAGAAAAAAAAACAACCCAAAGGCAAAAGAACTAATAAAAATGAGCTATGATAGTAGCAATAGCCATGTGGGCAGTGCTGAGTCATATGCCATAGCTGTGCACAAGGGGTTTGTCCCTTTTCGACCGCATTGCATTTACATTTACATTTACATTTAGTCATTTAGCAGACGCTTTTATCCAAAGCGACTTACAAATGAGGACAATGGAAGCAATCAAAAACAACAAAAGAGCAATGATATATAAGTGCTATAACAGCATTTAACACCGCAGTTTTAAAAGTTCCCCTTTTTTTTTAAATCGCTGTCCATATAGGCAATATTGACTTGTAAATGATTAACTATTAATCTGGTCAACATAAAGTTCTTTATTTGAAGCACAATTCTACAAGAAAGGTAACTTACTGAAAAAGTGTTGGTGCTTAAAGTGCTTCACTGAGCTAAAATTTAAACTTACAACATCTCAAGATAAATGAAATGAAAAGAAAATCTAAATTAAGTGTTTTAAGGGCTTCAAACTGAACATATCATGGCTCAATGTCTTATGGACTATCCTCAATTGCATTCACATGCCCCTAGGATGGCCAACTTCTGTAGTTAGGCCTTCTTGATCTTTGGCCTTGGCTAAACCAGCTGGTCACAAAAGTAAATTAGGGTCGGGTCAGGGCCCATCAGGCTCGGGCTGAAATTTGGGGCTCTGGGGGAGGTTTTTTTTGTTCTTGTGGTTCTGGTCGCACCTGCTGTTTTTTTTTTTTTTTTTTTTTTGTCGCACCATTGAGAAATTCGCACATGCAACGCCTGCTTTAAACTTCTCCTTACATTTATATTTTAGACATCCATCAATTAGTGATGAAAAAACAAAAAGTGCAGCACTGGTGGAAACAGCTGAGAACAGGTTTGCCAGGGGATTGTGGGTAAATGTATTAGCAGTCTCCAGGCCAAACAGAACATGCTGTAACCATGGCAGGGTACGAGTATTGGCGTTGTTATTTGCAGTCATGTTTGGGTTTTTTCCCCTTTATTGCTAGGTAAACTAAAACCAAATCAGTGGTAAAGAGGACATCCTAAGGGGAAAAAGTGAGCCAGCTTGTGGATTTGTACTTTCTGCGAGTCATAGACTAAGAGCCAAATACAAACACATGGCTTTCACTTTACTTCAGTTCAGAACAAGTGGAAAGTAAGTGAATCTCACAAAAAAAAGTCTGTCATATTTCATATTGTCATATTTTTTTTTTTTTTTTTTTTTTTTTTTTTTTTGGAATAAAAGGGAATTTTATTATCTTATTTCTTATGGTTTTGGGGTACTCATGCCAGTTGGTTTCATTCCACAGAAAAATAAATAAATAAAAATAAACATTCCAGTGAAACTTACAAAAATGGTAAAACAATTTCTGGGTCATATTTCACCTCAAAATCAAAAGGGTAAAAAAATTGGAATTAATCCAAAATCAAGGATTATTTTAGGCAATAGCCCTTAATAATAATAATAATAATAATATATATATATCTGTGTGTGTGTGTGTGTGTGTGTGTGTGTGTGTGTGTGTGTGTGTGTGTGTGTGTGTGTGTGTGTGTGTGTGTGTGTGTGTATATATATATATATATTCGATTTTGGAGTGAACTATAACTTGGAAATACAAAGCTTTCTGTAGTCACACAAGTAATTCTTTTCAAACTGTTGAGGTTTATTTATTCAAATCATGGTGCCTAAGATTTATTGGCCGATTATTAAGGTGGATTTGTGTGACAAAAGAAACAAGGGTGATGCTTCAAGACAAAAGGGATGGAGTGGATTGGCATCAAGAGATTAGAGCCACATGACGACCACAAAGGAGACCAAGAAACCCTGAGCATTCATACGAGAATGAGGCAGAGGAAGCTTAGGCTCTTTTCAGGAGGCCTGAGACTCACAGTGAGGGTAAATTTAATCTGGGCAGACTGCATCTGGACTCACTTATGAATAAGACCAAGATCCCTAATATAGCCCCCTAACCATATGAAGTTCAAAAACATGCCAGCTTTACCCCCCAAAAACCCTGCCTCCTGACCTGGTGCCACTGGCAGACTCCAGTACACTACGCAGGAAGTGAGATAGCATGAACAGACAAGCCATTATGTGTAATAGTGTCTTGTATTACTTGTTTCCGAGAGGTAGGAAGTTGTGGGAAAGTCATTCCCAAGGGTAGAGGGATATTTTGGCATTTTTGGTCATGAGGAAAGCCATTTTGAACTGTTTGTGTGGCAGAAATGTGGCAAATAACATGCTTTGGACAGTGTTGGGTAAGCTCTTTTAGCCTAGCACTGAGCATAGCTGAACTGAGAAGGCTTAGTCACACTGGTTTTCCCCGTTCACATGAGAAAAAGAAAACAATATGCTAAAATCTTCATCTACAGACCAAACATTAACATAATCTGTTGAGGAGTCAGTGAGTCACACCTATAGACTGTTTTGGTAAAAAAAAGAACACAGCCATCTTGCCATTTTTTTTTTTTATTTATTTTTTTTCAAATGTGAGTCACACCCTTACCGCATTTTAGAGAAGTTCAGGGTTTTTTAACCATCACTAGAAACCACTTGAAAAATTTAGGCTTGGTCTACATAGAGGACAATTCCACTAAAGTAATACAAGTTAAACTCTATCAGCAAATAACTGTCATAACTCTTAAACATTGTTATACAATGTAGAGCATGAGACTAGTGTGGCCTTAGTTACATCCAATTCATGACCTTCCATGACTTTGTCAATCCAGTCACTTTTGTATGATCTGCACGAGGATACCAGGTTACATTATTCATAAAACACTATGTGTGGAATATTAGAATAGTGTACGGTATGTATTTTGCAATGCTAAACAACTGAAATTCAAAGTCCTTTGTAAATAAAAAGTGTGTTTAAATGTGTCAAATGTGCACTTTTAGTGTACTAAACTAATTACAGATAATATAATAGAAGTACACTTGTGTGTTGTGTACTAATATACTAAAGCACATGCACTTGATTATAATTTTAACTGCAGTGTGTTATTTTCAATATTACATTTAAAGTTACTATATTTTAAATGTACTAAATTCCAACTTCATTATTAGAGATATGTAATTACAAATATTGTATATTTAAATAGCCTACATGATTTACAAGTTTCAATGAAAAAGACACTTTAGTATAAATGCTTACATTTTGCAGTTCAGTTAATTGTGTTTAATATAAATTTAAACTATAACATGTTTTCTTTTAACATGCAATTGGGTGTGAAGGCATATTTATTCTGTTCACACTTAAATATATTATTTTAAAGTATATTATTTTCGTAATAAGTACTTTTGTACGCTACTGTACGTATGCTACTTTTTACCAATTTAATTCAATTTAATTACACTTTATTGTTGGAATTCTTTCCAAAATGTGTCTTGAAACAAAATTCGACTTTCACACCAATTACTAAACAAACAATACAATAAACAAATTTTAATACAAAAATATTCATAATAATGCATAAACACACGGCTACAGTGTATTAGAATAGTGCGTCCTTTCTATTTTCCAGAGCCCACAGGGCCTACCTGGACCCCCAAGGGCTAGTATGTTACATTTAACCTTATGTTTAATTTAGTATCATTTTTAAAGAGGCATCCAGGTATCATCTCTGAAACAGTAGGGGAAAAAAACAACAACCTTCAATTAGTATTAAATCTTTTGGCAGTCAGATCAAATAAAGACACAAGAAAGATTTGTGACTAATTCAAATGGAGGGTTGAACACAATGCATTGTGGGATACACTATCCATATTGTGCATTGTACATACAGGAAAAAGTGCATAATGTGCACAGAATGAATAGCCTATTATTTCTGCATATTATGATCAATATTTTAGTATGCTATTCCAAACATAGCCACAGTTAACCTGGTACAAACTCCAGTGGTATTGCAAAACCAGATGTTCATGCAACTGGAGAGGTAGCCTCAGCTCAAAAGGATGATTTAGACAACTTTGCAGTTCAAATCACAATGAATTTGTCAGGTAAATGCTTAAAAAAGCACCTCATTTCTGCTTTTAAACCCTCCAGTACAACTCTCCCATATACTTCCATTATAAGTGAATTACTGTAAATAAATGTAATTGCTTTTTTGTTTTTTTTTTGCAACTCAAAATTATTGTCTGTGGGAACCGCCAGCACTCCACATATGTTGTTAATCAACTTTACGTTGTAAATAATGTTATATTATATAAGGACTATTATTTTAAACCAAGCCTGCATCTCACTGTGGAGAAGATTCCTAGTTCCCTATAGAGAATACCCACAAAGGGTCCAATGGTGGGGGAGCAGGGTCTGAGGTGTGGCAGCTATTGCTCAGTGAAGGGCCCTGCCATTGTCCCCACGGGTCCCTAGACACTTACAGACAAATGCTGCTGTCAATCACACACCCTTTCATTCGTTTAACAGCAGCTGCTCCCGTGCAGAAAAGAAGGCAAAATATGTTTGTGACAAAGGAAGAGTGTGGCGATAATTTGAATATTTGCATTCAGACTGATTCTGCCTGAGGGGATTAAACCAAATCTGACAAACAAAACCTATGAAAAATGAAAAGGGCTGTGAATGGAATACCATCAAAAGAGAAAATAACAATATATACAGTCCAGATAGGTAGTGTTCTTAATATAAAAATTATTTTTATATTTATATTAAGAATAAGCAATTCTTCCACCGAGTAATATTGTTCATCAACTGAAGAACATGCTTTTATAGATTTAAAATAATGCAATAGTTTGATTTGGAATTTCTAATTTGGAATTGGAATTTACTCACACACTCGGGTCTAGACACTCAACACAGACAGATTTATCATTCGCACAAGCACCTGATTCATGCATAAACTGACTGAGACGTAAACATTAGAAAATATAAGGAACATGTGAAGGTATAGGCTAGCCGTGTGGTGTGTCTAATGACTCAAGCGTTCCAGTGGGCTGAAAGAGGCCTTAGTTTTTAATGTGCAGCACTGAAAAAAAAACGAAAAAAAAAAAAAACCTGACACAAAAGGGGCCGTACAGCAGCAGTGCCAGTGCAAACTAATGCTGAAATATCTCTGAGCATTTACTCAAAGAACAAACATTCTGTCATCCCTAAATTAGTAAACTCACCTTAAATTTGTGCCAGACTTGTATATTGTAGATTCTTTTTCATTTATCGAATACAAGAAACAGGTATTTTAATGAATGTTCAAACTGTTCTTTTGCATTCAATTAAACTGAGATGGGACTGTGAAGCTCCAAAAAAGACCAAAAGGCACTATCAAAGTGGTCAATATGACTCATTATTATCAAAGTCATATGAATTTAAAGGGATAGTTCATCCAAAAAAATATTCAAGCTGTTCCTAACCTGTTTTTTTTTTTTTTTTTTTTTTTTGTGGAAAATAAAATATCTATATTTTTTACAACATTTTCAGTTTTAGACACCAATAATAATACCATCTAAAATATTTTTTGTTGAAAGGGGAAAAATATCTAATATTACATGTCCACTTATACTAAAACTGAAACCGAAATAAAATTAAAGCTAAATACAATTAAAAAAAAAATAATATTAAATAATAAACTATTAAAAATGATAAAAGCAAATACAAAAACTAAAACTAAAGTTTGAAAGTAGATTAATAAAAAATAAAAGCTACTTTAAAATAATAATAAGTATAATAGTATATAAATAATACTAAAATAAGAAATGTTTAAGAAATGTCTGATTTTCTCTTTGTCTTTAGACCCTACAGTGTAAGTCAGTGTATACCAGAACAGATTGTTTAACAAGATTCTTCAAAATATATTATTTAGCATTCTGATGAAGAAAGAAAATCGTGGTTTGAAACCACAAGAGAGTGAATAAATTATAATAATTTTAATTTTGGGGTAAGCTATCCCTTTAAGCATTTATGAAACAGAGAGGTTGACAAATTAAATAGTTATTTGAAGAAAAAAAACGGATCACATGAAATTTAAAATTCTGTCATCACTTAAGTGACCGCAACAATCACAGCCTTGCAGATGTGAAGATTGAGACACAGTCTCAATAATTGCTTTTGAAAGCTATTAACTAAGTTTCACTTCCTTCATTCTCCAGTGCGTGACCAGGTTCAGTTAAGACAGTGATGTAACTCAGAGGCAGATAATGTGACAGAGCTAATGAACAAAGTAGCACAGAACCTCCACAGCTGTTCATGAACCAGAAATCCACCGTGATCCTGCCATGAGAAACTGATTTGCAATTTGACTTTCCGAACATAACCGTAGCTAAGACATGCCACGCATGTTATTAGCTGCGTCTGCCATGTCTATTTATGTCACTGGTGAAATATTCACAACCGGGATCCAAAATTCATTGGTGCTTTGAAAGACATGCCTAAATCTAAAAATACCCTGCCTTCACATGAAAGATTAAGATCCATATGACTCCTGTGAGCATCCTGTGAGAGAAGCACGAGCTCGGGTCTTTCTTGCCATTGGTTGGTCCCTCGGTTGACATCAACATTTGGATTCAAAGAGTTTCCAGCATGATGACTTCATATCGAAAGAGCCAAGTGGCTGGGGTTAGACTGGAGAAAACAAGACTTTGGCCAGTTGAGTTGTTTTTTAAGAGCAGTTGCTGTGGGCTTTGGTGGAGTTTATTGCACGATAGTCCTGACTCCTGGAAACAGGATCTTCTAAAGAACGCTGGAGCCGTTAGTGTGACAGAAGCGGTCCACACCCTTAGAGCTGAACCTAGAGTAATAAATTAGGGGGAGTTTTATACATGAAAGCAAGGGGAGTCATGATTGCATAAATTGAGTGATTTGAACTGTCCACAGCATCTGCGAGGGAAATTAGCATGCTTAGAAACTGCGCTGGTGTTTTTCCCCATGTAAATAAGCCATGGCACATGGAAGAACACTGTGCCTGCACCTCCATCAGCTGATGGGTGTGTACCGCTATCCTCTCACACTGCTAATGTTGCAGAGCTCCAGCCAACCTGCCAGTTATGGTCATTCTGGTGTTTTAAAGGAGTAGTTCACCCAAGAATGAAAATTATTTTATTTACCTTACTTATGTACATTTATATTGTATGTATGTATGTATATATAAATTGTCTCTAGTCTGCTCTAAAGTCTTTTAAACTTTGTAATAGCTTTCTGCAAGATTTTTTATTTTTTTGTCTAGACAGTGAAAGTCAGTTCACAACAACATACTGTAAAAGTGAATAAATAATGACAGATTTTTCATTTTGGGTGAGCTATCCCTTTAAATTTCAGTCTGTTTCTCACACAAATATGTGTATTGCTCTGTGTACTGCACAAATTTACAGTATGGTTTCAGAGGACTTTTATAAATGCAAAAATTTGTATGAACTAACAGTATAATCTTACACTTTTTTTGGAGTTCAACAACTTTTTTGGAGCTCAACAACATACTTTGCAGTATGGAAAACTATGACTAACATCCCCTTTTGTCTTCTGTTGGAGAAAAAAAAAAAAGCTTACGTGTTTGGAACAACACAGTAAATAAATGATGACCGAATTTCCATTTTCTATTCCTAACTATTTCTTTGAACTAATTAAAATGACAAGCATTGTCAAATTTATCATTAAGCACATGTCCAAAGTTCTCCACTTGCCACCTTGTTTCGTCTGAAGATATGAGGGTTCCTGTGATCTTTGAGACCACAGAAGGGTGATATCACCCTTCTGAAATATCAGGGTTCTCTGAGGACAGCGGAGAAGGCTGTAGGGGAAATCCCATCGCTGAACAAGCCCATCTGTCCTAACACTGGCCTTACAAGCTGTCTGTCCAACTGTCTCCTCCGAGGCATTCCTCCAGAGTAGAGTACAGAGATCCCAAGCTGCATTTGCTTTGATTTACTGTCTGCTGTGTTGTAGCGCTGTAATCAGTCGCTTTGCGTAATGTCTGGGCTCAGCTGAAGCCCTGCTTGAAAGTCAAGAGGGAGTTTACCATGAGGATAGGGTTAAGGTCAGGTCAGGTGACTCGGGAGAAGAAAGTGGTGGAGCCAGTGAGAAGATGTAAGCATAGAAGAATTGACTTTAAGGTGGAGTAGTTTCTAAATTACTCAAAACAAAAGGATGATGACTTAACGGAAATACTAGGATGTTAGATAAATTAAACTTATGATGATGCATCCTTGATAACGCTTTAATGGTTGATTAAATAATTTTATAACTTTTAGCCCGATTAAAGAATGTTTACATTGCATCACTCAATAAAAAAGGCATTCACTGATGGTGATTTAAAAGGAAGACTTCCAGAAGTCATTCATTTGTGATGAGGGTTGACAACTTGAGTAACTATGGGTGTCAGACTATAGAGGGTGTTGAGTGACTGTGGTTCCGCCCACTAAGTGGCAAAAAGACTGAATGGCAGCATTGGTTTTCAGCACAAAACAAATCTAAATCAGGAAAGAGCTTTGTGATTGACTGTATAAATAGATTTAACAAGAAATCTGAGGTATATTTTTACAGACTGCCGGAAGAGAGAAGCAAATGAATCGCTGCAATTCACAGAAACACATGGACTCCAAGCAGCGAAACACGGATTTGCAAGATTGATCATTTTATGTCATTATGTTGAATTGTGTAGTAAAACCATACCCTATATATTGTATTATTATATACTGAATTGACAACTCATCAAAAAAGTCATCTTATATTATTCATATATAAATATATATAAAAACCCAGATTTAGACCTAAATTCGATTTACATAAAGAGTTCACAGGCAAATTTCCTTTATGTATTTCCCCTGCGTCGCAATCACGCACATATAAATGTCAGGAAACACGATTCCTGGCTGCATGTCAATATCCATGGACCACCGGACATTTGATAAGTTGTAAGGAACTAGGGATGCACGATAAATCGGCAACCGTATCGATATCGGCCGATAAATGTTAATTTTTCTGTTATCGTTATCGAACCAATAAGAGAATTTGGCTGATTTCTTAAAGCCGATAAATAATGCATTATGTCCTGCAGAGAAACTTCAGATGCGCACTGTTCACTATGATGGTTTTTATGGCTTGAAATATCATTGGAAACAATTTAAAAAGGAAAATACAGTGAACTGCAACATGTGCAGGGCAAGTCTGTCATATTATAATGAATATTATTAGCTACTGTAAAATAATGTAACGGAATCTTTGTTCGCCTGTGTTTTAGCGCGTTGTTAAGAGAAGAGCGCATCCACAACGGATCCACACGACTAGCACAGTTAAGTTTGCTTGTGCATTTACAGTCTTTTGTGCAATTGTACATTGTAATATTGTGTTTATTTTAAGCATATAAATCAGATTTTTCTCATGTAGAATGCGTTTGGTTAAGCATTCAGGGTTCATAGTGTGCTTCAGTTTGCTGGTGATCATCTTTAGCTCAGCGCACGCAGCTCAAACAGCAGCTTACAACATTAATAACTATGATTGAGATTGTCATAGGCCTATACATTATAATGAGAACACTATTATAATACAACGTTATGAATTCTTTTGGTTTGGTTTCCATGTTTCAGCACGTTGCTGCGGGAAGAGCCAAGAGCGCATCCACAATAGAAGTTACACATTCTGATAACTTAGTTCGAGTTCACATGTGCATTGGGTCTTTTTTATGTTGTATAAATATCAGAATATATGATGCGTTTCCCTGTGTAGAATAAGCTGGCAGCACTTCAGTTTACCGGTGTTCATTCAGTTCTTCAGCTTCAGCACACGCAGCTTGAACAGCAATGCACAACATTGATAACTATAATTGGGAATGTCATAAACATAATATTATAAAGAGTATATTACCGTAATAAAAAAGTTGTGAATTATTTGGGTTTATTTGCTGTGTTTCAGCGCGTTGTTACAGGAAGAGCCAAGAGCGTGTCCACGACACATCTGACTATTCAGGTTGTAGTGCGGGTGCATTGCAATATTGATAATAGGCTACTTCTGTTTTAAACCATGAAGGCGAGCCAGTGAATATCATACAAGCAACGTGCAAACTTTGTGCAAGTCAAACTTATGCCAGTGAACGTCTTTCACCATGATAGAGAAAGTAAAAACAGACGGCGCTTTCGGCATCTGACGACGCACGCATTAACGAATCTCCTAATATGTGGTATATATAACTGTTTTAATTTATTTCTTTAATGTTTCTCTTGTGGCCCAATCATAGTGACAACAACGAGAAGAAACATATTTTGTGTTGAACGGGTTGTTTTTGGAAATTGCTGCATAAAATAAAGCTGCTCTTTTGCTTCATTGATAAAGTGTTACTGAAGTGTAACGATTTTATTTAGGCTATAGGCCTATAATTCATTGTAGGCTATAAAATACATTTTTAAAACATTTTCACGGAGGAGTAGCCTAAGCTAATAGCCTAATTTATTATTTTCCTCACAGGCTGCGAGTCAGGGTTCCTCAAATATGGTCCTTGAGGGCCACTGCCCTCGAACCCGCAAACCCTTAGCCTTAGCTCAAACTCTGATCAGACTCTCCTACCTGTGATTTTCTAGTGAACCTGAAGCTTACTCAGGTGTGTTTGATCAGGGTTAGAGCTAAACTCTGCAGCGTATTAGCCCTCCAGGGCAAGATTGGAGAAACCCTGGTTTAGCGTGTCCAACATCTGCATCCTACATGAGCTATCACTGAAACTGTAAGTTCATGGGTGAACAATCCTGCTCCTGGAGGGCCACTATGCTGCAGAGTTTAGCTCCAACCCCAATAAAACACCCCTGAACAAGCTAATCAAGGTCTGCAGTATCGCTAAAAACTTCCAGGCACGTGTGTTGGGGCTGAACTCTGCAGGATGCTGTAGAAGGTCTCCAGGAGCTGGACTGGACATTTCAGTCCGAGTTCTTGGTAAAACCCACCACTGTGACTTCATTGTGTTAATGACCAAAAGGGGAATACCAAGGAATCTGGATAAACATAGTTTTATCTTTTCCATTTCTCATGTCAATATGGTTTCACAGTCCTCAAAAAAATGTCTGCAGATGCTTGTAGCATTTATCAAAACACAGGGTCTCTCTGTGGTGCTGTTCCTGATTTGTTTTTCAAGTCCTGCTTATGCAATCAGGACCAAAGCCAGATGAAGGTTGGAACAGGCCATTAAACCCTCCACACCTCCAATCCCAGCAGCCTTCCAGCTGCAGAAAATACTACACCGTGATCTCTACTTTCTCACAAGACACCACAGATTAAAGTTACAGAATACTGAGTGATATATATATATATATATATATATATATATATATATATATGAAAGCTGTCATTTGGCATCTTGCACATTCAAATGTCTGTATGTTTGCAAGTGTATTCTTGACTGAGACAAAGATTCATAAATGTGTTCACTGGATTTGTTGTAACAAATATGTTCTGTTTTATTACTTTTCTTATGAAATAGCACTCGTGTTGTGTAATAAAAACAAGAGGAATTTAGAATGCAGAGAATGTCTATAATGAGAGAATGACCAAGTATGTTGAAAGAGGGGGTCACTCTTTCACTCTTTGGCTGAAGACTTTATCTCTATCCATCTCTGTTGCAAGAAAGCTTCTCTCTCTCAGTTTCTGATTTTGCTTGTGGAAATGCACTGATTCCAGATAACTTAATTTTCTTAGCTATATTTGACATTTAATCAATATTTCATTCATCTACTGTTGTCATATATAATCGATTTACGGTAAACCTGCGCTTTGCCTGACACTTGGCAGTGTGGAGATAACCAAGACTTAATCAAGCCAGATGAATCAATCAAGCTGTCAATCCCCAGTAGGGTCCAGAATCAACAAAGCTTACTTCAGGATCTCAAGCTTTCACACAGACTGATCTTGTTAAATCTAGTTCTTTGGGCACCACGGGAACATCATCAATCTCCCTCAGTCATGTAGTAGAATACAGAAAGTGATGCTTGGCAAATGCATTTAGCAGGAAAATAATGGTTTGCGTCCTGTTAGAAACAGAAAATGTCTACATAAATGAAAGACCAATATATTGGTGAGACTGATATTTTTAGATGGCATTGACACTTTTTCGTATTTGTACTTTTTTTTAATAAACCACTGTATATTTTTTTTATTTAGCTTTTTTAGGGACAGTTGACCCAAGCACAAATGATTTGGTCTGTCCTATGAGAGTCATCACTGACTTTGGCAGGGTGGAGTTAGACTTAGTAGACTGTGGAGAGGGCAGCTCTGGGTTCCGGAGCAGTCCCAGATTGACGGCCAGATGGCCCCACCAGCTAAGACCACCATCACCCACTCGTGCTGGGTGGGGGGTTGGTTAAGCTTGAGTGACTGATTAAGAATCAGCCTTTAATCTGGATGCAGGCAAGAGTGAATCAGTGCGGGTAGCAGGCAAACCCATGCTTCTGTCATTCAGACACATTCAGATCAGTTGGTCTGTATTTTCATCAATATTAAGATGAAGGAGTTTAAGAAATAGTGGAACAAGGTAAGATGGAGAAAAATGTAAAACACTGTACTGTAATGTACAGATTAATGTTATGGATTGCTGTCTAAATCGATTGCAGGTGCATTTAAAGACTAAAAGTTTAGGAATTAGACCAATGTAAAACAATGAAGATGTTTAATGGACCTGGCCCGGATGGTGCCTACCGCACTTGTGGTCTTCATCTGAGCAAATACTTTGGTGACATACCAGATGGGCTGTCAGAAAATAGTCCTATGAAGACCGTACCAGTGCAAGCTCAGCAAAAGAAAATAGTTGAGGGTGAATGTGCACCCTTCTGAATTCTACACTTCACAGGAAACATCAAGTTCACATCAGCTGAACCATTTTGGACAGGGCCAAAGATGGGATGAGCCCCTGTGGACAAACCGTCTAATGAGAACAGATGGACACAAGTCAAGGACCATGGTGATGCCCTGTCTCAATGAGAAAGTCTGTCTGTGGGAGCAGACAACTCATTGGCAGCAAGTGCAGGTCATATTGCACATTTCTGTCCTGAAGTGAAGGTAACAGAATAAAGAAAGGACACAGAGCAGCAAATCTTCCAGTCTAAAATTCTGCTCCCCAAAACCTCATCTCAACCCTCCCCCTGAGCTTGGCAGCAAGCATGTGCCCTGAAGTTTGTGTCTTTAAAAAAAATTAAGCGATCCTTTAAGCCTTTTAAGAGGAACTGGAGTCTGTCCGAGGGTTCCATGATGAAATCCTGATAGATTGAGAGTATGCTCTATGTGTAACATAAGCCCTCAGAAGAGGTCAACTGGTTCAACTACAGTAACCAGGTAACCTGCAAAACAGTGCCCAAGCTTACATTTCAAAAAACAAAGCCAGAGTCCTGTATGAGCAACTCAGGAAATGACATCATCTAGAAAAAACCTACCAAAAGGCAAGAACAAGAATTTATTTCTTGTGAAGGCTCAGATCCTTCATTATATGTTGCAAGATGCTTCACGTGTTCTTTCTGTCTGTTGTTGACATTGCCTTGATCAATGCTGAAGTGTGCTTGGGCACTGGGATTAGAGTTGGAGATTCCAACCGGCTAAATAAACTCATCAGGTTCTGTCATTGGAGTTGATCTGGAACCTGGAAGTTTGTTTCTGAGAGAAGAATGGTTGCCAAACTGTCAACCATCATGGACAATATGTCCATACTCCTCTATGACACGACAGAATTAGGAACCTGTTCAACAGAAGGCTCATACTGCTTCAGTGCAACACCACTTGCTGCCATAATACTGTACAATTCATCCATCACATGCAGGTGCACCATGGACTTGAAAATGAATGTTAACTTGGGTCTTTTTGAGGACCAGTGGCATTTCACTGTGTGTGTAACATAACAAAACTGGAGACCAAGTATAAAAAAATGCATTGCTCATTGGTTGTAGCATGCTGTAGTCACAGACTCACAGCTGACAAAAACATTAACAATGAGGAGATTTATTGTAGGGATGAGTATAAGTAGTGAAAGCCACAGTCCATCAGGAAAACGATGATGGCATGACTTTAAAGTTTGTTTTTTTTTTTTCCTCTGAATTTATTTTTTTCTGGTTATGCTGACATTGGCAGTGTCTTGTGGTCTGACTGGTTAATGTTAGGTCAGCATATGGCCCAGACTGGAGAGAACTAAAGTGAAACTATGGCTTTGAAAATGCACAGTGATGGCTGGAATCATGTTGATAATGAAACTAAATGTCCTTGGGAGTTATCATTTATTGACCTACTCATTTATTGGCCTATCGAGTACTCAAATGGAATTGACAGAATTATTGCATAATTAATTACTTTTTTTTTTTACATTGTAGATACTTCCATTTTTGAGGCAGATCTCTTGCAGAGGGCCTGTCCACCCCACAATGTTGCAATGATAAAGTTAAGACCTTGGGAAATGACACTCCCCTACATTTTTGGTAACATCTATGGATTGCTATGTTGTTTGCACTGACAGAAGAGCTTCCCATGACAGTGATTAGCATGTAGAAGACACCCATTATGATAACAGTTAAATATCATTCCTCATTGACCTAAAGAGTCCTTTACGTCAACACTTAAAGTGGTCTGAGTGAAAAACAGACCTGTTTGAGGCAAACTCTCCCTTTCTTGACAGTGCTCAGGCCTGGTCTCAGCGGAGGGTGATGTCATATGGAGAAGAGGGTCGGGTCTAGAGAAATATGTTCACTATTAGAGTTTAGGGTCTCCCCCTCCCTCCACTGTCCCACCCAAACCTAAAGCAGCTGGGCCGCCTCGTGACCCACATGATTAAAAGCAGTTGGGGCCCTTAGTGAGATATGCCGAGTGGAATGTGGCGACTGGATATGTGTGTGTGTACTGTAAGCTTTAAGTGATCCATCAGGAAAAGTTTTGCTACACAAGAGGACATACATTCCCACACCTGCATCACACCTGATGCCTGCAATTACTTCAGTTTCTGTAATTCCTCTTATAAACAGACCAGGATGAAAAGCTAAACATAACAGCACAGGTGGAGGAACAATGAGTAAAATCTTTTAATGGAGCTCAAAAGTCCACCAGGTTGATTTTAGGAAACACTCTTCACACAGTTCAGACCACATTAGAGGAACAGGAAATGAGGGACAAAAAAAGCTGTGTGAATGAGAGAGAATAAAAAAGTAGTTCCTGTACACACACACACACACACACTAACAGACCAAACCACACAACTTTTACTCACTCCCTGATGACCCAATACATCCAATAACCACTTTAAAACCACTAATTCAGGAAAGAATTCAAGGGAGGAATGTACAGTCGTATACCTGTGAGGGGAAGCAATCCATCTGTTATATGGGAGTCACCAAAATACACCGCATATTTGGCATATTTGCCAAAGGAAGTGTCACTATTACTATTGCTTCAACAAACCCTCTAATCCTAAAGCCCAAAATATACTTCCGTCTTTATACATACACTGGAGTATGTATACAGTGTACATTAAGTAAATGTAATCATCAGCATAGTATGCATACTGTATGTGCGCAGATAGATTTTTCTTACAGTGTGTTCTCTGTACATCACACATGTACTAATTAGTTTGCCCACGAGGTGGCAACACTGACTCCACTCATTGTTTCACAGTAAAAAAAAGAAACAAACTCTTCATGATGGGAACAACAGATGGCAGCATTGACAAGTGTTTGTGTGGAGGGTTAAAAGATACCCACAACTCTAGCATAATTGAGTATGCTGACTTTTAGATTTTTTTGATCATAACTTCTGAAGAGAAATAGCGCAGATGGGAATTAAACTTTCTAGTGCACGTATGTCAAGTTCCTGTGTTCATGTACACTATCAAATGACATACATTTTTAAAGGCTATACATTCGACTGTAAGCATCTGCTAGTGCTCATGTTAAAACTGAAGTATACTTTGGGCATAAAGGGATAGTTCACACAAAATGGCGTGAATGGCGGAGGACTGACGTGGAAAAGAAGAAATCACTGAATAAAGTTATTTTTGTTTTCTTCGCTCACAAAAAGTATCCTCATAGCTTCATAACATTATGGTTCAACCACTGATTTCAGATGGACTATTTTAATAAAGTCCTTACTACATTTCTCTGCCTTGACCGTGGTAGTTCCCTTGCTGTCTAGACAGGGGTCAGACAGCTCTCAGATTTCATCATAAATATCTTAGTTTGTTGTTCCGAAGATGAACAAATGTTTTAGGAGTTTGGAACAACATGATGGTGAGTAATTAATGACAGAATTTGACAGACATTTTTGGGTGAACTATCCCTTTGTTCATCAAGTAATGATTTTAACCTAATCAAAAGCTGATACAAATTTGGTTGGTAGGAAATGAAATCCCCCATAGTCAACTATGGGTTTCATACCGTTAAAATATTCTAACATAAACCACTAAGCTTAACTTTTGGTAAAGTTGTGGTTATGTCTGTGATGTATAATTCAATCTTAAAGCCTGTCATGGCTGTGATGTAGTGGTTCACAGATGTGCTACAGAAACTGAAGCACTGTGCTAATGTGGGTGATAAAGGCTCAATCTTGAATTCCCCTATCCTGACAAATCATTTCCTGATGCTCTCTACTAAGTTTGTCAAATAAAAAGTAGCAAAAAGCAAAACTCCAAGAATAAAACATAATAAACCAAAAACAGCTACATGTAAGTTGCAAAATACAGAATGCAAAGGGATATTACACATAACCATTTTAATTATCTCTTCATGCCATCCCATATGAGCATAACTAACTATATCGTTCAGATGAACACAGACAAAATATTTTAGAAAAATAATGAATCCCTGTGAGTCCATACAAATTGAATAGGTGACAGGCAAAAGTCGTGAAAAGCACATACACTCTTAAAAATAAAGATGCTTCAAAAGGTTCTTCAAGCGATGCCATAGAAGAACCATTTTTGGTTCCACAAAGAACCATCTTTTTCTTACCTTTTTATAATCTGAAGAACCTTCTTTGACCACAAAGAACCTTTTGTGAAACAGAAAGGTTCTTCAGATGTTAAAGGTTCTTTATGGAACAATTTAGACAAAAAGGTTCTTCTATGCATTGTGAAGCACCTTTATTTTTAAGAGTGTAGACCCATCGTGATGGTAATTCATCAATTCTATTTTTAACTATAAGCTATCTTTTCTATTGGCTACAAGAAGTTGACTAAGAATTTCAACTGGAATGACAGGAAGAGAATTTTACTGAACCCAACACAGATAATGCAATCTGGGAAAGGAAATGCTCTTCCACCCTG